>NC_135234.1:401611203-401911203 GCF_051348905.1 Ranitomeya variabilis
ACGGACTTGTGACCAGCAGGGAGGTCTTTTCATAGCTCGCTAATCCATTCTTTTGCAATACTATGACGCATGCATTATACATAACCCTTGTGGTGCCAGGAAAGACACAGCACAGGGCTTGGTACTGTGCACAGCCAGGACTGGAAAGGGTTAGGATACTGTCTCTTATTTTCCCTTCCTTCTTTAAAGAAAGCTACGCCTTTCTGAACACAAAGGGGCGAGACTGGAGAAGGGTGGGCAGTTTCTGTTTCAAGTGAGGATGACACAAGCACCACTCATTTCCTTATTAATCGGTTCAAACCAGTTCTTACAGGAACCGCTGGTGATAAATGTGGGAGTTCTCCGAAGTCATTCATTTCATTTTCTGCACTGCACCAGTGCACATACAGAGCGTAGTGCCTCCCTCACTAACACTGCTCATGGTGCCCTCCTAGCCACCTTCTGCCAGGGCATCATTCGCCTCTTCCTTTTTGGTGGGTAAGTAGAACATATGCTAACTTTGTCTATTTCTCTCTTTTTTTTTTTTTTTTTTCTCTTTTTATACATCGTTTTTTGACCTCGCTCGACACGGATGCAGAGCTGTTCCAAGCATCGGACCTTCTTTACAGAAGCCTTTCCAAGAATATCTGGAAGCTCAAAGAAAAAAGCTTCACCACAAAACAGATGCAGGAGCTCCACAGGTAAGAAGAGTTTATTCCCCTGTGTAATGCTGGCGAATTACTTGTGTATTCTTTTAGAATGTACAGCTATCTTAAAAGATTTGCCCAACATTTAGTTCTTTTTCTATGTGAGGATTGCATCAAGCAAGGTTATATATATATATATATATATATATATATATATATATATATTACACAGATAATACAATTTTAAGATGCTGGAAGGTAAAATATCTAAATATTTTCATTTCTAAATATCTTACAAGATTGGTAGGTTAAGCGTGGGCGTATGAAGAGCTGTTCTACTAAACCTGAAACCCAACCATAGCAGAATTGGGTTGCATAGTGGATGTTTATTCCATATTTCCGTGCAATGACAGGATGGGGACTGTAACTCTTTCAGTTCTTTCAGTCATTTTCATGAATGAAATACTGCCCTCTACTGACCAGATAAAGTTTCCTTACTGCAAGACTGTCAGGAAATAGACTGGAAGATTTGCGTTCCCACGTGGCCCTTACAACTAGATCAGACTGCATTAGAAAATGGAGCAGTTAGCGCTGCTTTTGGAGAATGATGATGTGCCTGATGACTGCCTCGTGACTGTACTCTAATGACTTCACCATGCCACCTTGTGCTTTTGTCCTACAGAGTGAAAATTGGTTATCATGGGCGTTTGAGAAGCTTGTCATCGTTATGGTGATTTATTTTGTTCTTTCCATCATCAACTCTATGGCACAGAGCTACGCCAAGCGTGTCCAACAGAAAAAGTTATCTATTGAGAAGACAAAATAAGGGGATGCACTCTGGGATTAACTGGGAGGGTGATAAAAGACATAATGCTACTAAGCAGAACCTCAATGACCTGATTTAACCGTTACATCCAAATTGGCGAATTAAACTTTGGACATTTTTAAAACAATCTTTTTTTTTTTTTTTTTTCAAAATCGTATTAAATTATTATTTTTTTTTCCTAATTTTTATTTTTCACAATATAAAATGTTAACAGTTTATGTGGATAAGAGATGTCTGTGTGGCATTGTAAGGTAACGTATACACTATTTTCCATGCTCTTCTAATGGTAAATGATTACTTTTTTTTTTTTTTGCTTCCTCGTAGAGACTTGGGTTGCCTGTGGCTCTTCAGGGACTGAGAATCTACCAAGTCATGGTGCACCAACCTATGTGTATGTCCTACAGTAGACTGACATTGAACAGTATCTGAAGAGCCACAGCTTAGAACTCCTGTAATGGAAGGAGGCCAGGGTTTGGCAGAACATTAGCTTTTGGGCTATACTAGTTGGTGTGGAATCTTGGCAAGTGCACGTGTCTTCTTGAAGTGGACAACCAATAGGCACTGCTTTTATTGTTCCCGATAACGGGTACATTGCTGTGCATGGTGCTACCAGACTGAAGGACGTTTGACTTCTTTATGGCAGGGGTTATTTTGTAGACCTCTTATTCTTTTTCAGCCAAGGGGCATCAGCTATATTGGACGGTCCATCCTAAACTATAAGGAGAGGCTTCTAAATAAGGTACTGATTACACAATCCTCACACTGCATAAAGTATTTCTCTGGGTAATAAAATGTATCTATCAGCACAAAATAACTGTTTAAACCAAGCATGGGTGTTCACAGGCAGATGCAATTCCAGTCGGTGGGAAGAATGTGCTCTCAACTGTTTGGCCACACCAAGGGTGCACCAAGCACCTGTTTGATCAGTCATTTTGTGTTGACCATCCCTTTAAAACCTGCGTGGAGCATAGCACAGTAATGCTTAATATGTTTACTTGTCTGCAACTTAAACGGTCGATCTAATTAAAAATGAACGCTATATATGAGTGATGGCTTGGAAGAAAGTCTAACAATACGGCATATCCAAAGAAATATTTTACTAGGTGGAAATTGTAACTATACAGTTTGCTGTTATTGTAAATTGTTCACAGAAACCAAGTCACACTGCCGGTATCCGACCACATCTACAACTGACTTATTTCTTTTTTTTTTTATTACTCTGTGAGTTGAAACTGAACTTTATAAAGCCACCTTTGATCATTCCAGATCTTTTCGTGTCCATTCTTTTACCGGCCCTGAGTGTAACGCCTCTTCTATTCTTGTCATTCTTTGTGATTTATATGTCGTTTTATATTTCTGTTGCATTGATCCTTTTGTCTTTTTCACTCCTCCAGCTATTGGACCAAAGTTTATTGCGTGCATGATAATCCTCCCTGTAGGAAAAAAAAAAAAGCTTTTGTCTGTGATTTCCCAATCGTTCTGGCTTTGCAAAAGCAGGAAGCAGGAAGTGTATATTTGAGCTCTGGCGCTGTCTTCAGTACTGACCTAATGTTACAGCTGCCTTCCTAGAAAACTCCTTCATGCTTTCCTGCCAAGGCTGAGTCATTGGAAACCACATTAACTCCTGACAACACAGTTTTATTCAATTGGGTGGATCCGATTATTGCTTAATATACTGCATCAGTATCATGCTATATCCGTAGCATGGAGAACGCCTGAGCTTCCACATAATGTTCATTATCCACAGTATTGGGGAGTCCTGGATGATCAGGTCGCCATTGCATCCGGAAGCTGGTGATCACTTTAATATCTGTAACATGTCTGACTCTAGGAACAGTCACATGCTATTATTTCCTGCTTATACGGAATAGACTGTTATACATGTAACCTTATCAATGCACTTTATCACTTGGCCCTGGCGTTACATAGCTGCCCTACCTAGTAATGATATTGATTCAGTTTGCCACCTCTGTACCTGTTTGCAGATGCCTGAGGCTGGAACATTTTCTCAAGACTATTGGGATCCTTCTGTTCCGAGCACAAACATTCCTATTCAATGAGTCAACAACTGATGACGCACATGAGCCCGTTTTGCAATCAAATTTCAGTGTAAAATGAGCAGAGGCTTTATCAGGAAGAAAAAAGACACAAACATATAGTGAGCTACAATAGTAAAACCTAGGGTTTAGGAGTCATTCGTCAGTTCCTTTATTTTATATGCTTGTTTTTTTCATCCTGACATAGAACCTTTTTAGGGAGGTTACTACAGTTCTTACAAGGATGGTCTTTATTATGATGCTTTAATTCTTTCTCTCCTGCACACCTATGTCTTCTATGTGTAATCTGGGAATTGCATTGCTACCTAGGTCTTAATTCATTATCCAGTCAATACAGTGAACTGCATTATTTATGGTAAATTGGCTTTATGACCTATTCTCTCTGCTCTTTTGCTAAATTCCCTGGATCCAGTGCAGTATTTCCAGTTTTATATGTTACTAGTTATGGCAAACTATTTTCTGTGCTGTTCATATGTTCTGATGTATACCTTAGGTGTTAATCTACCCAGCAATGCAGGCTTCCAACAAGTCACCCTCATTGTCTTATCAACCATTGTGTCTCCCTGCCTGTTGTATCTACATTGCACCTCCATCTATCGTCGTGACATCTCCATGACTGTACCATCCTGTCGGATAGCTTATCAGACTGATGTTGACTGTTGGATCTCATGGCAACAACAGTCGGTAGGCTGTCTGACATTTTGGTGTCTTTCACGTGACCAGCATTGTCGTGATCTTTATTGTATATTATAACACAGGGAAATGTTTCTATTATTTTCTTTGTTTTGTTGTATTGGAATAAACGTGATACTTTTGCTAAAGGGTGAAGAGAAGGCTGGGAAAGCTGTACTTTTTTTGCAATGGTATGTGGATCAGCGATGATTTTCGCCCATATATGTCAACATTCGTAAGCTAAAAATATAAGATATGGGCTGAGAATGTTTGGTATGGTATGGTGAAGTTCCTTAATCTCCGCATCCAATAATTCAGAAAAACTAATAATTTGGTGTAGGGCTGCTGTATATATAGATGTATATTCTAAGATTAGAAGCAGAGAACAAAACAAAATATTCTTTTGATTAAAAATGAGTTTTAGTAGTAGATTTTGTTAACCTTTTTTCCCATAGTTTATTTATATTACAAGTGTATGTTATATATTTATGACTGCCTGTAATCCAGAATATTTGACAATGTGAGTGGGAATCTTCTCCTTGTTCCAGCTCTTCCACTCCAACGGACTCTTGATGGACCGACCGCTCATATTATCACATGACCACAGCTACCACTGATTGGCTGCAGGGTCAGGAGACTGTTCATCGGGTCATCATTGTTTCAGGTCCAATGGAGAAGACAGTGTGAAATCAGGGAGCAGATTCATTAGTTGAATATAGATTATTTTTTTATCTTTTCCTAATGACTTCTCCCAGTAATTTTTTTTTTACCCTAGAGAACTTCATTAATGGTATTTTTTTTATATATAAAAACCTTATATTAACATGTGATATAATTCCATACCCAAGTTAATTTTGTAGTCACCCTTTAGTAGATCCATATCATAAATCTAGTGTCTTGTACTCTATTATTCCAGCTATCCTTCATCCATGAAAATAGATTGCTTCATTTAATTACAAAACAAAATAAACATTTTTTTCTAGACATCCAAGCTTGAAAATTTTAAGACTTTTACATTTACATCTTTGTTTGTGTCACTGTTCTTTCAACCAGCTTATGGGTTATTGTGTAAATAAAGCTTGTAAAGTCTAAGGGTATGTTCCCACGGTCAGTAAACGCTGCGGGTTGCATACATCTGCAGCGTCCAACCTGCAGCGGACAGATGTTACAGCATAGTGGATGGGATTTCAAGAAATGCCATGTCTACTATGTGTGCATCAGCACCCACGGCTTACCTCCATATACGCACATGCACGAGTCTTTCCAGACCGCAGCATGTCTATTTAAGATAAATATCACCCATACAATGTATTGGATGTGGTGATTCCGCACAGTTTAATGAACACATGTGGAATCACCTGCGTTCAAAAGCTGGCAGCGCTTTGGAGGGAGCGGACATGTGCTGCGTCCAAAGCACTGCCGATTACTGACCGTGGGGACATAGCCTATTAGGGAAAGTCTGTAGTCACTCTGTGTGCATACACACCATTACAATTTCCCGGTATTCCACATGCCAGTGGGTGGGGATGTGACCACATATATGCGATTTGCACACTTGCAGTCACATCTTGACTCTCCTCCACTATAATGTTAAGAAGCGGAGGAGAGTGTAATCGGCACATGACCGCGAGTATGCAAATCGCATGTATTGGGTCAACTACAAGGGAATCGTGACAGTGTGCAATGTACAGTAATGGCAGACCTTTCTTCATACCTTTAATCAGTGTATAAATGGAAATTTGAACAATTTTGTGTTTCAGCATCCTGCCATTTTCAAGATATTTGGAAAGTCATTGAATTAGACTCTTGGAGGCAACCAGGGAGCACAAACCTGTAGAAACCTTATGCTGCTCTCACTGCTAAGACATGAATACAAATGTACCCCTTCTGTGGCAATGCTCTGTGAGCTAAATGCAGTAGCAGCATCTACACAAACCTGTCTGTATCTGTGTGTTGTCAATACTGTTTAGCTCACAGAACATTGTCTAGACTGGATCCAATTGATTCACTGCTTAGCCCAGATTAGTAAGTCACACCAAGCACTATCACATACACAAAAACATGTTTTAATAAAGTTTGTCCATTTTACACTATCATTATCACAAGCAGTTTCCGATATTAACTGTAAACCTTTATTGCCACTTGTCTAGCAATAGATGTTTTATTCTGTGGGCCCGGTCTCCAAAATCCAACATATTTCTGTCCAGAACAGAGGCCTATTAGTAAGATTTTTTTCTCCCCTGGCATTAATTCTTTCCAGAAATGATTATTTATAGCTAGTCGTTCCCCACACCAGACAATAAAAGAAAGCCAAATACGGCCTTACATGCACTGTAATCCGGCATTACCCTAACGTAGTGCCATAGAATACACAGTGAACATGTTTTAGAAATCTCTAGGTGCTCCCTGTTGTGCCACAAGCACTATTTCTAGGGGTAAATATCTCTGTAATAAGGTCTGCATTGTTGGATACTACAACATTTCTTCCCCCATGGAAGTTATGACAATAATTGGATATTGAAGAATTTACAATAACTGCCCAATAAATGGTACATGCTATAATTGGTCACAAATTATATTTTTAAACACCAGCAATCACTGTTTTGGTTCACTTCCCCCAAAATAATTATTTCTTAGTTACGAACAGTTAACTCAGTGGCTATAGATTAAGCTTTGAGATTAAACATTAGTGTGAGTTTATAGAGTGGAATAGGCAGTGATCTATAAATTTTCCTTTAAATGATTTTCCCCTTTCAATTTATTTTTATAAATTGTTGTGATAGCAATAAGAAAATCAGCTGGTACTGACTGTACCCTGCTCCATTGCTGTGTCTGTGTCGCTGCTCCAGTGATTGTGTACAGCGGTGTTGTTAGACTGACATCAGCAGAGCCACAGTGATTAGCTGCAGCCGTTCATAAAAATTCAAAGGGGTAAAATCCTTTGTTAATATTCACATAGAAATGAGATGGATCATGTCCTAACTTTTCATTGGCAAATAAAAATTTGTCTGCAAGTTTTGCACAAACTATGATGCAAGTTGTTAATCACAAATTGCATGAAGGTTTATTCAAGAACACCCACTTATTGTATGATTTCAGAATATCTGTAGGATATAGAGATAAGCTTATAGCAGTAGACGTTCAAGCAAATAAGGTAGCACACTGTAGCGCTGAAACATGCAAGCATGAAACATGAAAATTTAACTGCATTACTGCACTATAAATATGAAAATTGAGAGCGTTTAGCGCATAAAAAAGGCCAATTTTATGTGTACCTGGTAGCCATTTTACGGCTTAAACGACGGCCGTTTCGCGCTTCAACGGGTTTCAACAAACCCGTTGAAGCGCCGGATCGGCGTGAAACGGCCGTCGTTTAAGCTTTCACACTCCTCTGTATATACACCCCCGTGCCGTGAAGATTGCCATGCAATAAAGAATTACCTGCTCTGAAGACCAGTGAATGCTGCCGCTTCCTTCTTTTTGATATTCATGCAAGCATTTTTTCTGGATTTAGCACCCGAGATCAGTCGGCCAGCTGAAGCTGATAAGCCGGTGGGTTCACAGAGTGAATATATGGTGATGCGGTCAGCTGTTTTCTTTTTAGTTACTTTTTATATATTAGGTTGTCTGCTTTCAGACAGTATATAAGGTGCACTCATGATTCTGCATGATAGTTTCATCAGATGGTCATCGTAGTGTCATCTGTGTTTCATCTCCTGTTAAACAGTCTGCAAAAAATGGACAGCACCAGGATGGCATCCAAGTGATGTACAATTTTGTTCCCATGCTCTTGGACTTGCATTGCTAATTTTGACCCGACACTATATACCAAAAATTGAAAGCGTTACGGGTCTCTGAAAATGGTGAAACAAGGTTTTTTGCATGTTTCTAATTTTTTTCACTACTTACCTGGAAAATCATTTTGCCTGGTCAGTTTTACCGTATAGTGAACATGGTAAATTTCAAAAAAAGTTTTGTGAAATTGCACATTTTGTGCAATTTCAACATACTTCACTTTTTTTTACCCGCTTTCCAGTGCATCACATGATAAAATGAATGATGTAATTCAAAAGTATAACTTGTCATCTTCCAGCCTCCTTCTTCTCCAGGCTCAAATCAGCGATAATTAGATTTGTGTGGTCCGGTAAACACCCACGGCTGGCATATCACCTTCTGTGTAGGAATAAACAGTCCGGAGGGCTGGGCCTCCCGGATTTCTTACTCTATAGCTATGCTTCTCTTGGCACCTGCGTCCTTGACCTGTTCCACCATAAATCAAGAGATGGGTGGGCCTTGAGATGACGCTCTCGGGACACGACTCGGCGACGCACTTCTGGAGAGAGGGCACTGGGGGAGTCCGGGATGACCAGCCCTTCATTACTAGACACTTAACTCAGTTTATTAAACATGGCATCCAAAAATTAAACTTTTCCTCTATACCAGGCCCCCTGACTCCAATCTTTGAAAATCCAGACTTCCCAGCAGGTCAAGACAGGATCATGTTCCTTCACAAACATAGAGACAGTTGTCCGGTGATTCATGACTACGTAGACCAAACCTCAATTAAGACCTTGGGGGCTATCTTTGCTGGCGAGGGACCGCCACAGGGCTCATGGTTTTTTTACGAGCAAGTCAAAAGCTATCTCATCGTATTATCTAGGCGGGCTGACATCTTTAGACGGCTAACTTCTTTTGAGTCCATGTGCCTGGGTGGGGGCCCCCTGTCCCACACGGTTTCATTGTTATATGGCATGTTCCAGGGCTGTCAACCAACTTCACTTGACCCCCCCACATTCTTTGTGAAATGGGACAATGAAATAAACACGCAACTGACTCCGGAGGAACGCCTCAAGAGTCTGCTATTTACTTTTAGATCCTCACTTTGCTCAGATTACCAAGAAAGAAGCTACAAACTTCTTGCCAGATGGTACAGATGTCCGTCTAGTGTTCACCTCATGTTTCCCACCACCCCTGACACTTGCTGGAGGTGCTGGAGCGATAAAGGTACCTATTCCCACATCTGGTGGTCCTGCCCGCCTATTCACGACTTCTGGGTGGGCATCTTTGCACTTTATAACAAATTATCTCTCCATAGAGTCCAACCCACCATAGAACTGGCCCTGCTGTCTGTATGTGACCTTTCCATCGCCAAATTCAAGAAAAGTTTACTACGACACTTCCTAACAGCCGCACGCAATGTGATCCCTCGTTTCTGGAAACAGTCGATGTCCCCCTCACGTGCTGACTTTGTGGTTGAATTAAACCGCATCTACAGGATGGAGCAATTGGTTGGCCAAGATACTAGAACCACAGACAAAGTGTTCAACACTTGGTCCCCCTGGATTGCCTTTAGAGAATCTGAGGAACTGAACACTTGGCTTCTGACTGACCCCATTGGTCCCCCCGTGACCCATAATCATATCTCTCCTAGGCAGTAAACTATTCTCCAACAACCATTCCTCAACTTAAAAACACAATAGTCTCAACTTGGTCAGGACTGAAGACCAGATCCTTCCCACCCTACCTCACCCTCCCCTTCTCCCTCACCTTTCCTCTTTCCCCCTCTCTTCCCCTTCCTCTTCTTTTTCCCCTCCTCCTTCCTCTCTCTCCTCCTATTCTCTTCTTCCCTTTCTTCCTTCTTTTTTTGCGTTCTTCTCGCTTGCCCGGGCCCCGCGCGGAGTCCATGGCTGGCGCCGAGGGTCCAGGCGAGCCTAAGCACTCTTGCCTCCGCTCGGCGGCTTGGCCCTTCCTGGGGCTGGTCGTTGGCCGAATAGCGAGAGCCTGTGATACATACATCATAAGCAATCTTTTCAAACTATTAGACCTCTGATAGAGGTAATTTGTTCATGAAGTTACTATCTTAATGATTTGTTGATTAATGTTTGAATGTTTAAACCTTTTGTACACAACTGCTCATTATTGTATTAATCTTACTACCCTATTCGTGCCTATATTTGCATTTAAATATCTGATTTTAAGTGTATTATTTACATGCAACTCAATAAACTTGATTTACACAAAAGTATAACTTGTCCTGCAAAAAACAAGCCCTGATGCCCCGAGGTGTGAGTTGTTACCTTTATTATTATTATTATACATTTTTATAGCGCCATTTATTCCATGGCGCTTTACATGTGAAAAAGGGGGGAAATATAGACAAATATATTAAACATGAACTTTTAAAAAACAAGGCACACAGGTACATAAGGAGGGAGGACCCTGCCCGCGAGGGCTCACAGTCTGCCTTTGTCACGCACAGATGATCTTGAAACAGACCAATTGTGGTTGAAACGTCGACATATATCTGTATTCACTAGTGATGAGCGAGTGTACTCGTTGCTCGGGTTTTCCTGAGCACGCTCGGGTGGTCTCCGAGTATGACTGCTCGGAGATTAAGATTTCATTGCCTCAGCAGCATGATTTGCGGCTACTAAACAGCTTGAACACGTGGGGATTCCCTAGCAACCAGGCAAACCCCACATGTACTCAGGCTCGCTAGTAGCTGTAAATCATTCAGCTGCCGCAATGAAAACTAAATCTCCGAACACTAACAAATACTCAGAGGATCCCCTAGCAACGAGTACACTCGCAATTCACTAGTATTCACCTGTCTGGTTATGCTAAATAAGGCTAGGGTTCACATTAGCGTATTTGTGCACAGCGTATCATCTGCATGCACAAACACATGCCAAAACGCATTTAAATGCATGCTTAGGCTGCATTTTTATCCACATCAGCTTACGCATGATGCAAAAAAACACTGCGTGTGCATGCATTTGTATGCGTTTCTTGCCTGCGTTTGCTTTGTTTATGCGCATGCGTTCGATATTTCCAGGAGGGCGTGTCTCAATGGGCGTGTTCCTGGACATGCGCCGTCTAAAGTATGCAAGCGCATCATACGCATGTCCTTGCATACCAATGCGTTCCCATAGACAGTAATGCATTGTTTTGAAGCACTCATCCGCATGCCTGCGCATATTTTACACGACAAAAATGCAATATGTTGCGTCCGACGGGCACAGCGAAACAATGCATGCTGACACATCCGCATACAAACTGATGCTAACGAATGTCCCTGCGTACACAATGTTAAACACAGATGCGCTACTGTGAACCCGGCCTAAGGCATTACTTTATGTATGAATGGCTGCAGCTTTTCTTCTGAGCACAATTCATTAACTGTGCCCCTAACAGCCGCGGGTGGAATCGCGATTCACCTGCGGGGCTAACATGTTAAATGTCACTGTCAATCTTTGACAGCGGCATTTAACATGCTCGGAAGCGCGTTACAACGTGTGCACATACCCTCAAAAGTTAAAAAAAAAAAAAAAAAAAAAAATGTTTTAAGGAAAAAAATAAAGTTTAAATTACCCCCCATTCAAAATAAAGCAAAAAGAAAATAAATACACGCATTTGGTATCGCTGTGTTCAGAAACGTCCGATCTATCAATATATAAAAATAATCCAATCGGTAAACGACGTAACGAGAAAAAAAAAATCAAACAGCCTGAATTAAGTTTTCTGATTGCTGCAACATTGCATTAACGGCTGATCAAAAGATCGTATCTACCCCAAAATGGTATCAATAAAAATGTTAGGTCAGCGCACAAAAATAAGCCCTCACCCAGCCCCAGATCACGAAAAATAGAGACACTACAGGTCTCAGAAAATGGTGACTTTTTTTTTTTTTTACAAACTTAAGGAAAAAAAATTTCATCACTTCAATAGAAAAAGATCCTAAACATGTTTAGGATCTACAACTCGTAATGACCTGGAGAATCATAATGGCAGGTCAGTTTTACCATTTAGTGAACATGGTAAAGAAGAAAAAGACCCAAAAAACCAATTGTGGAATACCCCTTTTTTTGCAATTTCACTGCACTTTGAATTTTTTTCCTGTTTTGCAGTATATTATATGGTAAAATCAATTAATTAAAAAGTATAACTCGTCTCGCAAAAATTAAGCCCTCACATGGCCATATTGAACAAAAAATAAAAAAGTTATGTCTCTGGGAAGAAGGAGAGCAAAAAATGGAAACACAAAAACTGAAAAACCCAAGGTGGTGAAGGGGTTAAGTGAGCAGAGCTGTAATATTAATAGAACTATAAAGCTCAGCACAACTTCAGCTATCAGTAGTTTGTTCTGGATTCTACTCTACTATCAGTGTATTTACACAGAGACAACGGGGCATTTGAACAAGCACAGAGCTCAGGACAGCTAGAGCCTTAATTATAACTGCTGTATACAAAAATCAATGGACCGAAGAGAGGTGGCTGGGATATTATTATTATAGTGCCATTTATTCCATGGCGCTTTATATGTGAAAAGGGATATACATAAAAAACAAGTACAGTAATCTTGAACAAACCAAGTCACCGAGTAGTACAAGAGGATAGAGATCTCTGCCCGCGAGGGCTCACAGTCTACAAGTGATAGGAGAGGAGTTATGGTGAAATGAGGGTTACTGCAGGTTGTAGGCTTGTCGGAAGAGGTGGGTCTTCAAGTTCCTTTTGTAGGTTTCCATGCTACGCAAGAGTCTGATATGTTGTGGTAGAGGGTTCCAGAGTAGGGGTGATGCGCTGGAGAAATCTTGTATGCAATTGTGGGAAGTGGAGATAAGAGGGGAGTAGAGAAGGAGATCTTGTGAGGATCGGAGGTTGCGTGCAGGTAAGTACCGGGAGACGAGGTCACAGATGTATGGAGAGAAGACAGGTTGTTGATGGCTTTGTATGTCATGGTTAGGGTTTTGAACTGTAGTCTCTGGGTAATAGGGAAGTCAGTGCAGGGATTGACAGAGGGGAGAGGCCGGGAATAGTGAGGAGACAGGTGGATTAGTCATGCAGCAGAGATAAGGATAGATTGGAGGGGTGCGAGTGTGTTAAAGGGGAGGCCACAGAGCAGGAGGTTGCAGTAGTCGAGGCAGGAGATGATGAGGGCATGCACTAGGGTTTTTGCAGATTCTAGGTTGAGGAATGTACGGATACGGGAAATATTTTTGAGTTGAACTACGCATTCAATGTTCTGCTCAGGGCTGACTTTTAGCCACAGATAATATTTTTGAAGTATATTTTACTAAAATGTTATACTTTTTCGCAAAATTCCATGAAATTGACATTATTGTGAGTTGCTGGGTGGAATTTTTGCAATGTAGTAAATGTTTACTATTAGAAAGTATATGGATGTGGGAACATATCTTTCCTTGTAGATTGTAAGCTCGCGAGCAGGGACCTCACTCCTAATGTCACTGTTTAAATTGTCTTAACTTGTATTGAATTTGTCTGTATAAGTCCCCGCTTAATTGTAAAGTGCTGCGGAATATGTTGGCGCTATATAAATAAAGATTATTATTATTATTTATTATTATTAACATATGATTTTAGATTTTTTATTCAAGAATTCAGGGTTAAATTTTGCTTTGTTTTGTTTTTTACAAGTAGTGGCCCAAGAATTATCCCTTTTGGGGAGTAACAACAGGGTCTTTTTTGTAAATAAAGATGTTATAGTTTTAAGAAGCCTTCCAAAAATTATACATTTTTTGGGGAGCAGCAATAGGTTTGATGTTTGGAAAGTAAAGAAGCAATGGCTAAACGTCATCCAATAATTATCCATTTTTTGGGAGTAGCAATAGGTTTACTGTTTTAGAAAATGAAGAACAAGTGAATTTTTAACAAGTTGTCCAAAAATGTCCTCCTTTTTTATTTTTAACAATAAGAGGCTTGCTGCTTAATTAGCCATTTAAAAATGATCCTTTTCTTGGGTCCCTGTCCTCTCCAACAGCTGCAGGAACCTTTCCTTGCAACCAGAAAAAATGTAAAACCTGTCCATTTATAATGACCACGGACAAGATAAAGATTCCCAACTCACATCAGGACTACAAGATACCAGGTACTTTCAGCTGCGTCACTTCTAATGTGGTGTACCTAATTATTTGTACTAAATGTCCAACTGGGAGTCTGTATGTAGGGGAGACAGGGCAGAAACTGAGAACAAGGATGAACTCTCACCGCCACACAATAAGAGAAAAAAGAATGGATCTACCTGTGGCAATACATTTTTGTCTCCCAAATCATAACATTATGGATATGAAATTGATTATGGATTAAAAGGTAGCTTCAAATCCCAGAGAGACAGAAGAGTCTGGGAATATAAACTGATGACGACCTTTTACACTTTCACTGCAGGAATGAATGTGTCGCATGGATTTATGTCTTTTTACCTCAACTAAGGAACTTGCCCATCAGACCATGTGGGGTCATCACAACAGAACGAGACCCCAATAAAACAATCCTTATCTAAGAACTGGCCCAATATCTATGGACATAACTGTTTATCACCCATGGTAATTCTGCTTCATGTCACTTGTCTTATCCATGGTTTTTTCCCCTTTTTTTTTTTTCTATGCTGCTGTGCATAAATATGTGATTCTTCAGAATTTGTTTTAGCCTTTGCCTGATGAAGAGACCTGTGTAGTCTCGAAAGCTTGCAATTTGTTACCATCTTTTCAGTTAGCCATTAAAAGGTATCAACCACTGAGGACTCTCAATTCTTAATATTTTCCTTTTCTTGGGAGCAGTTTCAGGTTTATTTTCCCTATACATGATGGTGTTCTCAACAACAGTACAGTATAGCTGTAAAATACAGTGGATAAGATTTCTGGTTCATTATATCATATCCTCACTCTTATACTCACTGGACTACAAGAGAATAGTATGTCCCAATCCAATAGTATGTCCCAATCCCTAATGGCAGAGCAAAAAGTTTGTAATGTAGCTTAAATATAATAATGTAACAAAATTTTACTTTGTCATAATCTTAAACAATGTCCATTGATTCATTGTTTATTTATACATGCCTTTTACATAAATGTTATTAACTATGAATCCCACCCTCAATGTGAAACATGTCTTTTTGCTTTATTACCGCATTATAAAAGGGTGTGGAGGAAGTCTGGAAGTTTGCACTGAGCTATGGCTAAGGTTTAATTACCGAAACATGTTGGCACCATCAGAGGCTCCTTTTCTGTTATTATGTTTTTACTGCAACATGGAATAAAAGTGATCTTTTATTGTAAATGCCTTAATCACATGAATTTTCTATTTCCTCTATCTTCTTCAAGTGGGTATATTTTGTTTAATAAATATAGAACATAAGCCATGCAATAAGCATGCGTTACTTAACTTAAACTCAAACATAGGGCAGCCACAATGTCCTGAACATTGTCATGACAATTCCCAGTTGCAGTTGATCAGGAACTAATCCAGCTTGATATTTGCAGTTTGATGCAGAGGAACCACTCATCTGCTGTACGGCTTTTGTCCCCCATGCTCACAAGCTGTAAATAAGGTTGGCAGCACTTAATCTTACAAGAAAGAGAAGACTAAGGATGACAGTGCACAGCTAGAAGAGAAAGGGTCCTTTGAGCCTTAGTACTCAGCTGCAGCACCTTGTGACCACTCCCTTCCACCCTATAACCCCACTGCTAGCTTCATTCCTTGACGGTTAGTCCGGGATCACACATGCGAGAAACACGGCCGAGTCTCGCATGTTAATACCCGGCCCTGCCGCCTGCACTCCGGAGCGGAGCGTGCAGCTCCATCTATTGCTATGCGGCCGCACGCTTTGCTCCGGAGTGCAGGCGGCAGGGCCGGGTATTAACATGGCGAGACTCGGCCGTGTTTCTCGCATGTGTGATCCCGGCCTTATAGTTAATCTATACCAGACCTGGGCAAAGTGTGGCCCGCAGGCCACATCCGGACCTCTGGCTGTCCCAGTGTAGCCTGCGGACCGAGTCAGTCATGGGGCTGTAAACCAGAGGCTCATAGGTCGCACCGTGAATGCCCACTCGCTGTCTCTATCAGCGCTGACTTCATTGGAGGAGGGGCCTTTGGCTACTTCCTCCACCAATCAGCTGTGTACTGTGGAGAATCAGCGCATCTAAGACAGGAACAGAAGCAGAGCGCTGGGGAACGGGACTGAGGTGAGCATGTGTTTTTTTTTTGTTTTTTTTTTCTTCATATTTATGGGATGTTTAGGTGGGCATGGGGTTGCTATGGGAGTGACATGGAGCACATGGGGAAGCTATGGGAGTGACATGCAGAGCATGGGGAGGCTATGGGGGTGATATGCAGCCAGGGCCGGTTTTAGATAAATTGGGGACCTCAATCCTGAAATATTCCACCAACACTGTTAGCCCCCTTCACATGTCCATATAAAACACATACATGTTACACTGATATCGGTGTCACCAGTGTTTTCAGTGTGTCGTCCATGTGCCATCCATGTTTTTCCGGTATGGATACTGGAAATGGAATTACGAAGCTTCTCACATACTTTGAGTGTTAAACTTAGATGGCATATGTACAGCACACAGACGGCATGTTTACACAGACTTGTTTACACAGACCATAGACTTGTATTGGCCCTTGTCATTTGTGCTGCTGGGAAAACACGGACATGAGTGCAGCACCGTCGGTTAAATAGGGCACACCTGGCATCCGTGAAAAACATGATACAAGGTTTTGTGAAGAAGGTTGTACAGTCAAATGATAGAAAACAAGCAGAATTGCCATCTTTTTCTACATCCTACCTCACAAATGGCAGAATAAAAAAAAGTCCAACATGTCCCCCAACCTACTCTGCTAAGTCCCCTCTGGCTCCGTGGCCAATGGTTCGGGGTCGCTGATGGTTATCATTCACTTTGCAGATATACTTTAACCCCTTTCTGACGGGATAGTACGTCCGAGGTCAGATCCCCCGCTTTGATGCAGGGCTCCGGCGGAGAGCCCGCATCAAAGCCGGGACATGTCAGCTGTTTTGAACAACTGGCATGTGCCCGCAATAGCAGCGGGTGAAATCGCGATTCACCCACCGCTATTAACTAGTTATATGCCACTGTCAAACGCTGACAGCGGCATTTAACCGGCGCTTCCGGCCATACGGCCGGAAATGACGTCAACGCCGACCCCCGTCACATGATCGGGGGTCAGCGATGCATCAGAAGGGTAACCATAGAGGTCCTTGAGACCTCTATGGTTACTGATCCCAGCTAGCTGTGAGCGCCACCCTGTGGTTGGCGCTCATAGCAAGCCTGTTATTAAGCTACATAACAGCGATCTGATGATCGCTGCTATGTAGCTGAGCCGATCGAGTTGTGCCAGCTTCTCGCCTCCCATGGAGGCTATTGAAGCATGGCAAAAGTAAAAAAAAATATATAAAAGTTTAAATCACGCCCCTTTCGCCCCATTCAAAATAAATCAATTAAAAAAAAAATCAAACCTACACATATTTGGTATCGCTGCCTTCAGAATCGCCCGATCTATCAATAAAAAAAAGCATTAACCTGATCGTTAAACAGCGTAGCGAGAAAAGAATTTGAAACTCCAGAATTACGGTTTTTTTTGTCGCCGCGACATTGCATTAAAATGAAATAACGGGCGAACAAAAGAACGTATCTGCACCAAAATGGTATCATTAAAAACGTCAGCTCGGCAAGCAAAAAATAAGCCGTCAACCGACCCCAGATCATGAAAAATGGAGACGCTACGGGTATTGGAAAATGGCGTAATTTTTTTTTTTTTTTTTTTTTTAGCGAAGTTTGTAACTTTTCTTCACCACTTAGATAAAAGAGAACCTAGACATGTTTGGTGTCTATGAACTCATAATGACCTGGAGAATCAAAATGACAGGTCAGTTTTAGCATTTAGTGAACCTAGTAAAAAAGCCAAACAAAAAAACAAGTGAGGGATTGCACTTTTTTTGCAATTTCCCCGCACTTGGAATTTTTTTCCCGTTTTGTAGTACACGACATGCTAAAACCAATGATGTCGTTCAAAAGTACAACTTGTTTCGCAAAAAATAAGCCCTCACATGGCCATATTGATGGAAAAATTAAAAAGTTATGGCTCTGGGAAGAAGGGGAGCAAAAAATGAACACGGAAAAACGAAAATCCCAAGGTCATGAAGGGGTTAAGGTGCAGCCACAAGACCAGTGCAGCCAGTGCTAAGCCTGGCAGAGACCCTTGGAGCATCGGTGCTGGAGCCGCAGGGGATTTATCATTTCATGCTAATTATTTTTACATTCTCAGAAAACCCCTGTAGACACTGTTCACATTCACCATTTTTGCTGCGGATTGATCTACAAAGTTGGCAGGAAATATTCTACTTTTTTTTTTTGCAGTCTTTTCACTTTTGTTTCCCATTCATTTGAATAGGAAAAAAATGCTGCATAAATGCTGAAAGACAACAGCAACAGATTTATAAAAAAAAAAAAAAAAAAAGGTGTCTTATGGCCGGTGTCTGGCCGCTGTACTGGGACAGCGCGGAATAGTATAGTAGACTGCACTATTCCATAGAATAATACATTAAGCCCCGTTCACACTGCGCGTCTGGGGGCTCTGCCTGAATCCCCCTAAAATGGGATTCATATAAATCCGCAACGGGGCCACAGACTGCACTGACACAAGCAGAGTTCAAAAGAATCCGTTTTTTTTCTGAAATTGACAGTCTATTTTCTTAGGGTAGGTGCGCACGATCAGTAATTACTATACTTGTGCATGGAGCACAATAGAAGCAGTGCACAACACACTTGTAGGACATGTGCCCAGCTGACTTTGTCTGTGGACCTCAGTAATGCCCCCCAAAAAATACAAAATTCCGGAAGGTCAATTTTATAGCCGCACTGGATACTGCAACCACCTAACTAACTAGCTAAAATGTGGGATACAGCAGGCTTTTCCACATTTAGCTACTGAAATAATATAATTTAGAATGCTATACTCCTGCATGCAGCACTATAGAAGCTGTGCACAACACACTTGTAGGACATGTGCCCTGCTGGCTTTGTCTGAAAACCTCCATAATGCCCCCCCCCCAAAAAAAAAAATTAATAAATAAATTCCGAAAGGTAAATTCTACAGCCCCACTTGACGCTATCCACACTATCTGACTGCAACCGCCTAACTAGCTGAAATCTTGCTGCTAACAGTGGCAGCGTCAGGAGCAGCCTCTGCGCTGTTACAGTGTCAAAATGGCGCTAAAACAACATCCGCTATTTATATGGAGAGGGACATGTGATTTCAGCAGCCAATGACACAAGCCGTAGTGTCAGGACATTGTGGGTGTTTCCTGCACCCTGATTGGCTAGCCGCAATGTGCACACATAAAGTTAGGGAAAAAAAGACTGATGTGCTGTGCTTACAAGAACGTCGTGCCTCTGAGCTCTGCAATCACCCTCCCCTCATCAAACATGTGCCAAACACTCATGATACACCACCATTATTGTTGCTAAAGTGCTGAAAATATTTTTGTGGCAACGCAAATATTTTCCCGCACTGTTACCGATTTTATAAAATTTTGCTCGAGTTTCCAATCATGAATCCAAATGTGCCATATTTGTGCCGAATTTCTGTTTGGCGATCATTTTCCTAACAAATTCGCTCATCACTAATTACAAACAGACTGATCTATTTCAAGTGTTTATTTCTGTTAATGTTGATGATTGGGGGCATGTCCTAGCTGGCTATGTGATCAGACGCAGAGAAGAGCGCTCCCGCTGCTAAAGGGACAAATATCCTGTGCATACGTTGATTACCGGACTTTTTTGCCACAAACCAGTTAGCTGAAGGTCTGGGGAGCAAAGCGGTGCTGAGCGGTGGAACCGGCATTAGAGGCAATGAACAGAGGGCGGCAGAAGGACGCAGGTGCTGGCGATGCAGGAGCCAGCCAAGATGGCGCCGATGTCAGAGAAGCCGCTGACAGGGAGAAAGCCGCATGTCAGCGGCGTATGGAGGTGGCGGCGAAGCTTCAGCAGTATGCTAGAGTGGAGGCTGCGGAGGAGGCAGAGCAAGGAACCGGAGCTGGAGCTAATAAGGAGGAGGAGGATACAGTCCCGGCTGCAAAGCATGAGGTACAGAGGGGGAAGGAGAGAGGCAGCATGGCGGGGGCAAGAGGGGGACCTGAAGGTTTGATGCAGGAAGAGGAGCCGACCCTCAGAGATGTTGTGTTGATCTCTTCATGCCAGCAATCCTTGAATTCCCTGGCCCTGCAGATGCAGCAGGTAAAAGGGGACACGGCACAGATTAATGCAGCCCTGCAAAAGATGGACAGACGTGTGGGAGTGGTGGAGGAGAAGGGTGAGCACAGCAGAAGACCACATAGTTAAACTGCAAAAAGCTGAGAAAAAGTTTGCCCAAGCAATATCAGAGCTCGCTGCCAAAAATGAGGATCTGGAAAATAGATCCAGAAGGAATAATATACGTATAGTGGGGCTGCCTGAAAAGATTGAGGGGAGAAACCCCACAGTTTGTTGAAAGCTGGCTGCTGGAGAAAATTGGGAGCACAGTGCTGACAAAAGTTTTTGCTGTTGAAAGAGCTCATAGGGTCCCGCCGCAGCCCCCTGCCCCAGGAGCGAATCCCCGTACCATGCTTGCCAAAATACTGAATTACAGGGACAGAGACATTATCCTCAGAAAGGCTAGAGAAATGGAGGATCTGACGGCTGGAGGTCAAAAGATTGCCATCTACCCGGATTATTCTGCTGCAGTTCAGAAACAACAGATGAAGTTCACTGGGGTCAAGAGACAGTTGAGGGAACTGGGAGTGCAATACTCTGTGTTGTTCCCCGCAAAGTTGAGACTGGTGGCTTTTGATAAGACCCACTTTTTCCTGACACCAGAGGACGCTACCCAGTGGACTGATACTAATGCAAAACAACTTAAGGGAAAGGGTGATTGACAGACATTTCGGCGAGATCCGGATGAGAGTTATTTCTCTGTTGCTTGAGGAAGGATCTGCGCTTAATAGCACATTGGTTAAAGGGTTGAGCAGCTGTTAAGGGTTTAGCTGGGCCATATTGAGTAATTGACCGGAGGGGGCAGTAACGATTAATAAGTATGGGGGAGGTGGGTTATGCCGGGTACTGCAAATTGGTTTGGTAATCTCTCTACATGTTTATATAAGTTGGAATGTTGGAAAAACAAAAATGTGGGAAATTCTGATTGTTACGGCAGCGGGAGACGAATGGAGAGGGCTAAGTAAAGGAGAGTGTTCGCAATGGGCAGTGGAGCCCCACTCTTGATAAGAGGTAGAATGTGTTATATTGGGTGGGTTAGGGGGGCAAGTTGGGGGTTGGTGGGGGGGGGGTGGGAGGGATTAGACAGCTCATACTTGGAAAAGTGGATACTATGAAGGATGATGAGCCACATGATGGGGGACCACATTAAAATATTGAGTTGGAATGTAAGAGGCCTAGCGGATAAAACCCCGCGGGCAGCAAGCCTGCAGTATGTTCGAGAACAGAGAGTCTCAATGATATGCCTGCTGGAGACATATTTGGTGCGGGAAAAGGTGGATGTATTGAATAGGCGCTGGATACAGAGGGCATACCATTCTACCTTCTCTACGTACTCTAGGGGTGTGTCGGTGTTGGTACCTGTGGGAGTGCAGTATGAAGAGGTGATGGTACTGGAGGATGTGGATGGCCAGTATGTGGTGGTGCAATGTAAATAAATGAAGTGTTGATGTGTATAGCGGCAATGTATATTCCGTAAGAAAATTAGAGAGGTGCTGGAGAGGGTGGAACGCTGGGGCCCGATACCATTTCTAATTATTGGTGATCTTAATAATATATGTGATGACTTTTGGGATAAAAATAAAAACTCCCAGAATAGGACAGTGGGACACATTACTACGTTTGGGACTTATATTCGTGAAGTAGGTATGACTGATCTATCGAGAGTTAGACATGTTGGAGAAAGGGGGTACTCATGTTATTCACCGGCTCATAGTACTCTATCCAGAATTGATTTGGCACTGGGCAACCGTCTGTTGGACACGATGGTAGGGGATGTGAAATATTTGCCTAGGGCCCTCTCGGACCATAGTCCAATTGAGGTGGAGTTTCGACCGATTGGAACACGGGCCGGGAACAGGAGAGAGTTGAAGATTCACCCTAACTGGCTGCACAGTATAGATTTAGATAAGATAAAACAGGAGTTGGCGGAATTCTTTGAGCTGAATGATGGGAGTGTAGATGCTCTTACTGTATGGGAAGCCATGAAGGTGTACTTAAGAGGGCTGTTGTTTAGAGATATTAGTAGATGTAAGTGGAAGTCGAGAGAGGCAGAGAAGACAGCAATTGATGGGTTGAGGACAGTGGAGGATGAGATGGTAATACTGGGTACTCCGGAAGCTGGGAAGAGATTAAAGGCAGCTCAAAGTCATCTGGAAGAAATTTTGTTGGGTAAGGCTGAAAGGAAGCGGGAATTCATGAAGCTGGCTTATTATCAGGAGGGTAAAACTGTGGGTCACATGCTATCGCTGGTGGCTTCTGCCCAGAGAAATACTTCGTTTGGCCATTCTCTGGTTTCCGGGAGTGGCACGAGGGTCTCTGAGACTCCAGATATTTTGGCGGTTTTTATGGTTTTTTACCCGGCCTATATTCCTCTCGGGTGGATGGGTCGTGGGAGACACAGTGGCGTTCCTTGAGGGACTGGAGCTCCTGAGGCTGAGTGACACAGATAGAGAGGACTTGGAGGCTCCCATCACGGAGCATTGCAGTCTATGGCTAATGGAAAGGTGCCTGGAGTGGATGGGTTTCCTGCTGAGATTTATAAACATATAGGGGAGGTGCTGATTCCCAGATTGAAGGCGGTCCTAGAGGAGGCTAAGAGTAGAGGGTGTCTGCCAGCATCCATGAGAGAAGCCATAATAGCGGTGATTCCTAAGGATGGGAAAGACTTGGGGCAACCTGAGTCATACCGGCCAATCTCCTTGCTCACTATAGATGTCAAGCTTCTGGCCAAGGTGTTGGCGACGAGGTTGACGAGTGTTATCTCCGGCCTGGTGCACCCAGACCAATCTGGCTTTATGCCTGATAGATCCACGGCGGTCAGCCTACGGAGGCTATTTATGAATCTGCAGCTTAGGTCCGACAACTGTGGCCAGAGAGTTATTGCATCTTTAGACGCCCATGAGGCGTTCGACTGTGTGGAATGGAGAGATCTCTGGCAGGTGTTGCAGTATATGGGGTTTGGCTCGAGGTTTGTGTCCTGGGTTCGGCTGCTGTACTCGTGGCCGATGGCCAGAGTCAGGGTGAATGGGGAGTTTTCATGGACTATACAATTAGCTAGAGGGACGAAGCAGGGGTGTCCGCTCTCTCTTTGCTCTGGCTGTGGAACCATTGGCTGCTAAACTTCGACAGTCTGACGAGGTGTCTGGGTTTAAATATGGGATGATTGAGGAGAGGGTGGCGTTGTATGCGGACGATATTCTACTGTTTCTAGCTGACCCGGTTGCTTCCTTGGGGGGGCCATTGGGCTTATTGAAAGATTTGGCTCATTGTCAGGACTGACGATAAACTGGAGTAAAGGTACCGTCACACTAAGCGACGCTGCAGCGATAGCGACAGCGATGCCGATCGCTGCAGCGTCGCTGTTTGGTCGCTGGATAGCTGTCACACAGACCGCTCTCCAGCGACCAACGATGCCGAGGCCCCCGGGTAACCAGGGTAAACATCGGGTTGCTAAGCGCAGGGCCGCGCTTAGTAACCCGATGTTTACCCTGGTTACCAGCGTAAAAGTTAAAAAAACAAACAGTACATACTCACCAGCGCGTCCCCCAGCCTCTGCTTCCTGACGCTGACTGAGCTCCGGCCCTAACAGCACAGCGGTGACGTCACCGCTGTGCTTTCACTTTCAGTTTAGGGCCGGCGATCAGTAGAGTCAGGAAGCAGAGGCTGGGGGACGCGCAGGTGAGTATGTACTGTTTGTTTTTTTACATTTTACGCTGGTAACCAGGGTAAACATCGGGTTACTAAGCGCGGCCCTGCGCTTAGTAACCCGATGTTTACCCTGGTTACCAGTGTAAAATATCGCTGGTATGGTTGCTTTTGCTGTCAAACACGGCGACCTAGCGACCAAATAATGTGCAGACCTTCTAGCAGCGACCAGCAATTTCACAGCGGGATTCTGATCGCTGCTGCGTGTCAAATACAGCGATATCGCTCCCTAGGACGCTGCAACGTCACAGATCGCTGGCGACGTTGCTTAGTGTGACGGTACCTTTAGTCTACCTTGTTTAAAGTGGATGACGTAGGGGAGGAGGGGAGTGAGGCGCTGGAGGATGGGCGACTGAAGGTGGTAAGTCAATTTAAATATCTTGGGATATGGGTATCTATGCCTGTTACGGATTACATACATAGGAATCTGACTCCGATCTTAGGCGTTCTTAAGGCAAAAGTGGATGCTTGGATTAAGCTGCATTTATCTGTGGTGGGCAGGGTGAATCTTATCAAAATGATTTTGATACCGAAAATTCTATATGTTCTTCATAATGCGCCAGTTTGGATACCGCGCGGGAAATTATGGCAGATTAACTCCCTGTTCAGGAATTTAGTATGGGGGAGACAACATCCACGTATCAGACTGGAGACACTTCAGCGACCCAAGGAAGATGGGGGCTTGGCATTGCCTAACCCTGAAGTATATTTTCTTGCAGCCCAGAGTCAGCACTTAAAGGGCTGGGCGCATGAAGGGTCGTCCGGGGCGGTACAGCAATTAATGGAAAAGGTGACAAAAAGAAGGCCAGCAATACAATGTCTGGAGGATGGATCCCTGGGGGCTTTGGGGAAATTGTATCCGACTATGTTATTGATATGTAAGCTGTGGGGTAGACTGAAACATATACGTGGGATTATGGGTCTGACCAGATTCTCCTTGTTATGGCATAATAATAATTTACAGTTTGTTGCACTGGGGGTACTACCAGAATCGCAGGCCAAGGGGATTCAATATGTGTATCAGATAATTGAGCAGGGAGAGTTGAAATCCTTTTCCCAATTGCAGGTGGAATTTGGTCTCGGGCCTGTGGGGGAATATCAGTATTTGCGGATGAGACACGCATTTGGAGCTCAGAATAGGGACGGAGGCATCAGAATTCAAAGGGATATAGTGTTGGAATATGTGTGTGGTGAAGGGACTACTAGGGGGGTTATTTCCACTCTTTATAAAGACTTGCTGCACACTTCTCCTCTTAGGGTTTCCAATACTGGCGAGAGCTAAGTGGGAGAGGGATCTGGGCTCAATGGAGAATGAAACTTGGGAGTCAGTGCTGGAGTGGGTTCCACGGCTGTCTCTGAGCGAACTGTATAGGCTGTCACAGCTTTATGTAATACATAGAGTTTACAAATCACCGAAGGTGTTATATAAGGCAGGTTTGCGTGATGATTCTGAGTGCCCGAGGTGTAAATCTACAGATGCTGATATATTTCATATGATGTGGACGTGCCCAAGACTGGCTGCTTTTTGGTTGGTAGTTTTGAGTCGTGTGGAAGGAGCGTACAGATGCACGGTGCCAAGGGATCCAATGGTGTGCATGTTGGGGTACGTGGATGAGATTGGAGTGGATAACAAACTGAAGACAGCTATTGCCAGATTGCTGTATATGGCCCGGAAGGTAATAGCACGAAATTGGATTAAGGACGAACCGCCTTCAAGAAGAGAATTCCTCCAATATGTGAGGCAGGGCCTGATACTGGAAAAGGGGTTTTATCAGAAAAGAGGGAAAATTGAAATGTTCGATAAATTGTGCTCTCCGTGGCTTGCCATGGGATAGGTTCGTTATAGAGAACGGGTGAATCAAGACCCTGAATTGGTGAAAACATAACACGTGGCCTACAGTCCTTACTGAGAGGATAGTCATCCTATAGATTTGATGGTGGAGCTATAAAACAAGGTGGGCTGTCTTACTGGAAGGGGGCGGGATAAGTTGGGATTGCGGGGGTTCGTTTGGGGGGAAAACTTTGTATTGAAAACAAGAATGTAACATGTCAGTTGTAATGTTATTCTTAATAAAAATGTATTTGAGTTAAAAAAAATGTTGATGATTATGGCTTACAGCCAATGAAAACCCAAAAGTCATTATCTCAGTAAATTAGAATACTTTATAACTCCAGCTTTAAAAATGATTTGAACCCCTTCGCGACCTGTGCTATACTAGTACGGCGCAGTTCGCTTCTCTCCCGTTGATGTGGGCTCCGGCTGTGAGCTCACATCTTTTCCGGCACAAGTCAGCTGTTTTGAACAGCTGACATGTGCCCGGAACAGCCGCTTGTGGAATCGCGATCCACCCTCAGCTATTAACCCATAAAATGCCACCGACAGCGGCATTTAACACACACTTCCGGCCATTGGGCCGGAAATCCGCCCATCGGTGACCCCCGTCACATGATCGCAGGTCACCGATGGGTTGGCATGACAACCAGAGGTCTCCTGGAGACCTCTATGGTTGTCACTGCCGGCTTGCTGTGAGTGCCGCCCGGTGATCAGTGCTCATAGCAAGTGAGGTATTCTGCTACAAACAGGAGATCTGATCATCACCTGTATGTAGCAGAGCCGATTGGGTTTTGGCAGCTTCTAGTCTCCCATGGAGACTATTGAAACACACCAAAAGTTAAAAAAAAATTAAATGTTAAAAAAAATAAAGTATAAAAGTTTAAATCGCACCCCCCTTTCACCCCATTCAAAATAAATGATAAAAAATTAAATATACACATATTTGTATCGCCGCGTTCATAATCATCCGATCTGTCAATAAAAAAAGGATTAACCTGATTGCTAAACGGCATAGTGAGAAAACAAGTCAAAACGCCAGAAATAGTTTTTTGGTTGCCGCGACATTGCTTTAAAATGCAATAACGGGCGATTAAAAGATTGTATCTGCACCAAAATGGTATCAATAAAAATGTCAGCTCTGCACTAAAAAAATAAGCCCTCACCCAACCCAAGATCACAAAAAATGGAGATGCTACGGGTCTCTGAAAATGGCGCTTTTTTTTTTAACACACTTTGGATTTTTTTTCACCACTTAAATAAATAGCACCTAGACATGTTTGGTGTCTATAAACTCGTAATATAAACAAAAGGGTGAATGACCTCGGGGAGATCAAAACATCCAACGCCGTGGAGACACCATCACGTGTTTCTCAATGCAGTGATCCAGAACACTGCCCCCATCCCTGATGGGAAATATGCAAATGCATGTAGAAAAGCCGCGGAGACACCATCACGTGTTTCTCAACGCAAGCAAGGAATAGCCAGGTCTTTCACCGGGAAGGAACAACCACGGGAAGAGCAGCATCCAATAAAGGAAAACCACCTACGCCAAAACATGGTATCCATCCACAGACAGCTGTTTCGGGGTATTTGCACTGATGAGGGGCCGTGCGCTAGGGATGTGCCGTCATTGAGTAACGGACCCTGAGACGCGGGCTGCAGCGTTTCCGGGTCCGTCACCGCTAGCGCAGATAAAGCTAGCAGATGCTCTATCTGCGCTAGCGGGCAGCTATACCGGCACTTGCGTTAACAGCAGCCCGTTAACCTATGTGTTGAATGGGCTGCTGTTAACGCAATATGAACCCAGCCTTATGCATGAAGAATTAAAAAATGTGTAATTGAAAAGCTGCAATTACACTATCTCATTGTGTGATCAATCACTTATGTAGTGCTGCCAGCTCTTTTTTTTTCTCTCCCTTTCCACTCTCTTAGGCCCCTTTCACACATCAGGTTTTTCCAATCAGTCGCAATCCGACGAATTTTGAAAAAAAACAATCCGGCGATTGATGCCACAGGATCCGTTTTTTTTCTCATAGACTTTTATTAGCGACGGATGGCCTCACGTTTCATTCGCCGGTTGTTTGTCCAGCGGCCAGAGACAATGGACAAAGTAACGTTTTTTGTCTATGTCGAAAAAACGGACAGCGATGGATTCTGTTTTTTTTAACTGAGCATGCTCTGATTTTTTTAGGATCCTTTATCCAGCATCAGTTTTTCACAATCTGTGACGGATCCGTCGAGCCAACGGATTGTGACTGACGGCAAAAAACTGATGTGTGAAAGGTGCCTTAGTCCCTTATCTCTCTCCCCACTCTCTACCCTTTCTATTTGTTTGCTGTATCACCTTCCTCTCCCATCTTTCCCTTCTATCACATATAATTTGATTCTCTGTAGTATTCTCTCATTCTCAGACTACAACACAAGTAATCTGTAGTATTTGTAAAATGTTTTATAACTTTCACTATCTCTTTTGCTAAGCTGTGAACTGTGACATCCTCCCTCTTTATCCTGATTCACCCCAAAAAGGCAGCTACATTCTCTCCTTTGGCTTTTATGCAGACTATGATGGTTTCTCTTAATTGGGATGCCATGACATGTGATGTGATGACAGTTGTACAGAAAGAAAGGTTAGTTGCTCAGGTTGATTGTTCTGACCTATAATCAGTGGTTTGAAAACTTTTGCCTGTGGACACAAATTAAGTACAAAATAGAGCCACAATACAACTGGTATTGCCATGGATATTATAATACAGGAAAGATATACAGTATATCTTTATCTTGGTACCGTGTTAGCCAGTAGATAGAAAAATATTTAGAATTGAGAGTCCTCAGTGGTTGATACCTTTTAATGGCTAACTGAAAAGATGGTAACAAATTGCAAGCTTTTGAGACTACACAGGTCTCTTCATCAGGCAAAGACTAAGGCCGGCGTCACACTGGCGAGTTTTACGGACGTAAGAGCGCAGAAACTACGTCCGTAAAACTCGCATTACATACGGCACAATTATTCTCAATGGGGCTGCTCCTATTAGCCGTATATTACGGTTCAGTATTATACGGCTTTCTACGGCCGTACAAAATCGCAGCATGCTGCGTTTGTCAGCGTACTGCGCAAAAAAATCGCCAATGAAAGTCTATGGGGGCGTGAAAAATACGGATTCCACACTGACCAGCAGTGTGACTTGCGAGAAATACGCAGCGCTGTTAGTGAAAAGTCGGTAATTCAATTGCCGGCTTTTAATTTCTCCTGCACAAACCCGACAGGATATGAGACATGGTTTACATACAGTAAACCATCTCATATCCCCTTTTTTTTTGCATATTCCACATTACTAATGTTAGTAGTGTGTATGTGCAAAATTTCAGCGCTGTAGCTGCTGAAATAAAGGGTTAAATGGCGGAAAAAATTGGCGTGGGCTCCCGCGCAATTTTCTCCGCCAGAATGGTAAAGCCAGTGACTGAGGGCAGATATTAATAGCCAGGAGAGGGTCCATGGTTATTGGCCCCCCCCGTGGCTAAAAACATCTGCCCCCAGCCACCCCAGAAAAGGCACATCTGGAAGATGCGCCAATTCTGGCACTTGGCCACTCTCTTCCCACTCCCTGTAGCGGTGGGATATGGGGTAATGAAGGGTTAATGCCACCTTGCTATTGTAAGGTGACATTAAGCCAGATTAATAAAGGAGAGGCGTCAATTATGACACCTATCCATTATTAATCCAATTGTAGGAAAGGGTTAAAAAACACACACACACATGATTTAAAAGTATTTTAATGAAAAAAACACAGCGGTTGTTGTAATAATTTATTGTACTCTCAGTCCATCAGGAACACCCTCGCTTGGAAAAATAATAAACGCACAAGATACATACCTTCTGCTGTCAGATCAGGTCCCACGAAGTAATCCATCTGAAGGGGTTAACTAATATTACAGGCAGAGCTGCGATAATCCACTCGCTCTGCCTGTAATCCCCGGGTGCTGAAAGGAAAGCAGTGATCTATACTTACATTCAGTTGCGGTGATGCGCCCCTGCTGGATGTTCTCATGAACTGCAGCCTGGGAACTTTTTCCCACGCTACAGGTCATATGAGGACATCCACCAGGGGGCGCATCACCGCGACTGAAGGAAATGTAGGTCAATGACCTATAGTTACCTTCAGTCGCGGTGATGCGCCCCCTGGTGGATGTCCTCATATGACCTGTAGCGTGGGAAAAAGTTCCCAGGCTGCAGTTCATGAGAACATCCAGCAGGGGCGCATCACCGCAACTGAATGTAAGTATAGATCACTGCTTTCCTTTCAGCACCCGGGGATTACAGGTACGAGCGAGCGGTTTATCGCAGCTCTGCCTGTAATATTAGTTAACCCCTTCAGATGGATTACTTCGTGGGACCTGATCTGACAGCAGAAGGTATGTATCTTGTGCGTTTATTATTTTTCCAAGCGAGGGTGTTCCTGATGGACTGAGAGTACAATAAATTATTACAACAACCGCTGTGTTTTTTTCATTAAAATACTTTTAAATCGTGTGTGTGTGTTTTTTAACCCTTTCCTACAATTGGATTAATAATGGATAGGTGTCATAATTGACGCCTCTCCTTTATTAATCTGGCTTAATGTCACCTTCCAATAGCAAGGTGGCATTAACCCTTCATTACCCCATATCCCACCGCTACAGGGAGTGGGAAGAGAGTGGCCAAGTGCCAGAATAGGCGCATCTTCCAGATGTGCCTTTTCTGGGGTGGCTGGGGGCAGATGTTTTTAGCCACGGGGGGGCCAATAACCATGGACCCTCTCCTGGCTATTAATATCTGCCCTCAGTCACTGGCTTTACCATTCTGGCGGAGAAAATTGCGCGGGAGCCCACGCCAATTTTTTCCGCCATTTAACCCTTTATTTCAGCAGCTACAGCGCTGAAATTTTGCACATACACACTACTAACATTAGTAGTGTGGAATATGCAAAAAAAATGGGGATATGAGATGGTTTACTGTATGTAAACCATGTCTCATATCCTGTCGGGTTTGTGCAGGAGAAATGAGAAGCCGGCAATTGAATTACCGGCTTTTAACACATATCGCGCTGAATGAAATCTAAATACAGAATATATATATATATGTGTCTCAATGACATATATATATATATATATACTGTATATATGTTTTCCCGAACATTTGAGCACATAAATCCATTAGATGTCGGTTTTGCAAGCCTGCGCGAAAATCTCGCAGTACGGATGCCATACGGATTACATACGGAGGATGCCATGCGCAAAATACGCTGACACACCCTGACTACGGATCACTATTTTGGGAACATTTCACCGTATTTCGGCCGTATTACGGCCGTAAAATACGGACCGTATTGTCTTACGCCGAGTGTGACGCCGGCCTAAAAGAAATTCTGAAGAATCACATATTTATGCACAACATAGTATAGAGAAAAAAAGGAAAAACCATGGATAAGACAGGTGACATGAAGCAGAATTACCATGAGTGATAAACAGTTATGTCCATAAATATTGGGCCAGTTCTTAGATAAGGAATGTTTTAGTTTCAACAAGTTTTTATTTTATTTTCAAGATAAATCCAGAAAGCTTTACAACAAAATCCCGCGCAGGGGAATATACTTAAATATTATCAAATTCCAGAATAACTTTAATGGTATTTAAACAATACAAATAAACACATAGACAAAGACAGGTAAATGGAAAAAACAAGAAGGAAAGGGGGGAAATAAGAGATCCATAACTGCATCATAGTGGTACCGATCAAACAATCAATGGTCAGGTATAAGGAGCAAGTCTAATAGAAACCATCGGATATTAGATTAGCCTCATAGGGATAATGCTAAAATTTGATCAAGATTACTGTTAGGATTCCTTTCAATCCATGGTCTCCACATTTTATAATATGTCTCCCAGGAGTCCTCTCTGGTAGCTTGTATTCGTTCACATAGCATGATATTGTTCATCTTGTCAATTACTGGGGAGAGAGATAGGGTAGCTGTTTTCCATTTCGCTGCAATGTGCAGCTTAGCAGCAAGAAATAGTTGATTAACTAAATTATGAAGCTTGTTGGAGAAGCCCGGATATCTGGCCCCCAGTAGGAACACTGTTATTTCTAACTGGATCGCTCCACCATACAGCTCTTCTACAATAGATTTGATTTTTGACCAAAAGGCGGACACAACCGGGCAATCCCACCACGTATGCCTCAGGTCTCCCAGAGCGCCACATCCTCTAAAACACCGATCTGATATGTTTGAAAAGATAGCGTGGAGCCTGCTCGGGACCAGATATGTTCTATGTAGAAGTTTGATAGACGTCTCAACTATAGAAGTCTGGAGACTGCCCTTAGTGAGGGAGCAACAACATTTTTGCCAATCTGATGGGGACAATATCTTATTGAAGTCATTTTCCCACTGTACCATATATTTCAGTTTTACATCTTCTGGTATTGCATTTAGGTTCGAATAAATTAAAGAGATAGCTCCCCCGCCCAGTGGGTCACTTAAGCATATTTGTTCATAACCCGATGGGCGGTGTGTGGTACCATGTCCCAGAATCTGTTCAGCAAAATGAAAAATTTGGATGATACGCAATATTTCAGAGCTTGGTGGAGAGTATTTTTGGATGAACTCTTGCTTAGTGAGTAGAATGTTAAATGGAGAGGTAAGCTGTTTGAGGGTAATTAAACCTCTAGATGTCCACCAGTTGAAAGGGCGAGGATCTAACCCTGGGGAGAAAGCCGGATTGTGAAAAATATGCGTCATTAAGGAGGACCTGGACTGCAGGGAATGTTTAAATCTCTCCTTCCTCCACAGCATCAGGGAGTGTGCTGTAAAAGGGGCTGACTTATGAATCCCTTTCGGGAGTCTCTGCAGCGTCCACATGAGGCCCGGAAGGGTAAATGGGGAAAGGAGGTGTGATTCGAGATTCACCCATCTGGGTGCGCTATGTTTGTCTGCATTAGCACCTATTAGCTGGGCTAGTTGGGCCACTCTATAATATAAGGTGAAGTTGGGTAGGGACAGACCCCCCCGTCTCCTGTTGATAAACATAGTCTTAAGCCTTATTCTAGGCCTCTTCCCCTGCCAAATGAATTTAGAAATCGTGTTGTGGATATCAAGCAACGTTTTGGCGGGGAGAGGAATGGGCAAGGATCGAAAAACATACAGAAAACGTGGTAAAGAAACCATCTTGATGGCATGGAGTCTACCCAACCAGGATAAGGGCATGGATGACCATCTGGCAAGGTCCGATTTGAGGTTAGAAATTAAGGGAGCATAGTTCCATTTAAATAAAGTCGACCTATGGGAAGTTAGATTAATGCCGAGATAGGTTAAGTATTGCTCATTTCTGGTAAATTTGAATTGCGCTGTTATGTTGTTTTGTGTGTCCCTGGGAGTGTTAATAAACAGGGCTTCAGATTTATCTACATTAATCTTGAGGCCTGAGACCAGTTCAAATTCATGGAGGGCGACAAAAAGATTTGGGAGTGTAATTATGGGATTAACTAAGGATAAAAGCAGATCATCTGCAAAGAGGCTAGCCTTGTAGTGGTCACCTTTAATTGTAGGTCCATTAATGTTAGGGTTAGTTCTGATGGCTTCCGCTAATGGCTCCATGGCTAGGGCGAATAAAGCTGGGGAAAGCGGGCATCCTTGCCTGGTGCCACGTTGGATGTTAATAGGGGTAGGCTGATTTGAGGGTAACTTTAGGTAAGCCGTGGGGCGGTCGTATAGGAGTTTAAGGCAGGAAGTGAAACCGCTTGGAAAGCCAAATTTCGCAAGTACTTCGAACAAATACGACCACGACACCGAATCAAAGGCTTTCTCTATATCGAGTGCTAACAAGAGTAGGGGCTGTTTGGAGTGATTAGCTAAATGTATTAAATTAAGGTTCCTCCTAATATTGTCTGGACCCTGTCTTCTGGGAATGAACCCCACTTGATCCCGATGAATTAGGGTAGGCAGTATTTTATTTATTCTGGCTGTGATTATAGATGTAAAAATTTTTAAGTCTATGTTTAGTAGTGAGATAGGCCTGTAGTTTTTGGGGTAAAGGTGATCTTTCTTCGGTTTTGGAATTACAGTGACGTGGGCAACGTAAAATTCAGATGGCATTTGGGCTCCGTTTAATAAAGCGTTACAGAAGTTTTGTATATGAGGTATAAGTATGCTGTCCAATTTTTTGTAGTACTGCGCTGTGAGCCCGTCAGGCCCTGGAGCCTTATTTTTTTTTTAAATTTTTGATCGTTGTTTTTATTTCTTCAGAGTCGATTGGAGCTTGAAGATGTGCTATATCAGAATTTGGGACTTTAGGTAACGTCAGGTCTTTGAGGAAATTCTGGATGCGAGTTGGAGAAGGAGGCCGTGGGAGGGAGTAAAGATTTTGATAAAATTGGTGGAACGTTTTATATATTGCATCAGGGTGGGCTGTGATACGGCCTGAAGAATCTTTAATGTGGGGGATATTATTCAGGAGCTCTCTACTCTTAAGTTTACGGGCCAACATGCTGCTTGGTTTGTTTGCATGTTTGTGAAAAGTAGATTTAGTCCAAGCCAGGGCTCTTTCTGATCTATTGGTTAGAATGGTATTGAGTTGTAATTTAGTTTCACGAATTTTCTTAATTAGATAAAGTGAGGGGAGGTTTTGGTTTGCCTGTTCTAATTTTGAGAGTTTATTTTCTAATTGTGATTGTAGCTCGGACCTTTGCTTTTTTTTGCTAGAAGCAATTTTAATTAGGGTCCCTGTTATAAATTTTTTGTGTGCCATCCATACATTTCCCGGGGACACCTCTGCAGTATTGTTGGTTTGGAAATATAGATTCAGCTCATCCTTTATGGAAGACAAAACCGATGGGTCTACTAGTAGGGATTCATTCAGTCTCCACCTGAAGAGTCTAGAAGAGGTAATGGCAAAGTTAAATGCAGACAGGACAGCATTGTGGTCTGACCAAGACGATACTATATGTCGGGAGAATAAAACCGAAGGGAGTGTTCTGGAGGATGCGAGATGTAGGTCAATCCTGGAATAGGATTTTTGTGCAGGTGAAAAGTATGTATACCCCCTCTGAGGGCCATTTTGTTCTCACCAGATATCGGCCAGACAATTCACTTTCAGCATTTGTAGGATCTTTTTCCTGTCTATTTTTGATATGTCTACTCGATTCAGAGAACTGCTGTCGAGCGACGGGCTGAGAGTGAGATTAAAGTCGCCACACCAGATAAGGTGATGATATGAGAGTGAGGCTAACTTTGATAAGATTAAACGCATGACCCGAGTCTGAGTGGCCGTTGGCAGGTAACTATTAACAATGCATATATTTAGACCTTGCAGGGTTCCCATCAAGATAATGAATCTGCCCTCAGGGTCGGAATACGTGTTGGTGGGTTGGAATGGAAGGCTGTTTTTGATTAAAATAGCCACACCCCTAGTTTTACGGTCCCAAGTTGAAAGGAAAAATTTTGAATAGTGTGTGTCCAGGAATTTGGGTTGGGATGAATTGGAAAAATGGGTTTCCTGAATGCAGATTACATCCGGATTGTGCTTCTGATAATCTAGAAAGGCTTTTTTGCGTTTTACAGGTGAGTTGAAGCCCCTGACATTATGGGAGAGCACTCTACACATGTTTGGTTAAGTGAGCATTGCTAAAAGAAGGCAAGCCATCATCCCCCACCCGACCTCGGCCTACGAATCCACCATCACAGTCAAAATCTCTAAGTAGAAACAAAGGGAAAGAGACAAACAGGGGGAGGACGTCGACACAAAACATAACATAAGTTTTCCAAAGGGCATTGAGCCCACAAAATATGGCGATCTGGGGTCCCATATTAAAAGGGACGCCAAAAATCACCAAGGTTGGGCAGCATGATACAACCCTTAGAACCCCAACCCTTGAATCATATAAGGTTGACTGTATAATAAGGGGATGGAGGGGGAGAGAAGGGGAAGGGAAAAGGGATGGGAGAGGGGAGAGAAAAAAAGAGAAGGAAAAAAAAAAAAAAAAAAAAAGGAGAAGGGGGAGGGGGGATAAGAGGGTGAGAAGGAAAGGGGATAAGAGGGGGGGAGGGGAAGGGGGAGGGAGTGGGGGAAAAAAAAAAAAAAAAAGGGGGGGGGGAAGAGAGGGAGGGGAGGGGGGGAGGAAAGGGGGATGGGGGAAGGATGGGGAGGGAGGGAGAATTACTAAAGAAGGAGGGGTAGGGAAAAGGGAACGGAATAATGCATTAGTAGGTAATACAACTGTAGATAGACCGAACATTAACTGCTAGGTGATTAGTCTAAATCCAGAGCAGGGCAAGTTCAACAACAGGCCCCATAAACATAACCTAGAAAAACATGAATGATTTTTGGGATATCAAATCTTGAGTTATGCAGATCAGGTAATCTGAGTGTCTTGACTTCTTGTTCTGGGATGGGCTGTCCATTCCCTTGTTGGCCTGGGTTTTCTTTGCGGAAGCGAGGGAGTCTCTGAAGATAGTGGAATACTAGCCTTGATCAAGGCCTGGGTTCCTTCCTCTAGTGACCGGCATGTATAAAGCTGAGACTTGAAAGTGAAGATAAGAGCGAATGGAAAACCCCACTTGTATTTAATCTGAGCCTCTTGTAGGGAGGTAGTAATTGGCCTGAGGGCCCTTCTTCTGGCCAATGTAGTGGGCGCAATGTCTGCATAAATGTGCACTGAGTCTGGTAGGCCAGGTAAGGTAGGTTGGTTTCTAGCCGCTAGCAAGATCTGATCACGGGTCTCCTCATAGTGCATCTTTAGTATTACATCTCTGGGCATAACAGTAGATCTTGGTTTACCCAGTGCCCTGTGTATTCTTGTAATATGGAGAAGGGCCGGGTCTAGGTCAGGCAGGAGGGCTGTAAAAAGGGCTGCTGCTGTATCTTTAAGGGCAACCACATGTTCAGGAAGCCCTCTAATTCGAATGTTGCTTCTTCTGGACCTATTCTCATAATCTTCACATCTCAATTCCAACTCAGTAATACGGTCAGTATGTCGTTTGAGGGTCTCCTGGTCCTCCTCCAGTGCGTCAGAGACAGCGTCCATTTTTTCCTCCAAATTGTTTGTGCGCTGTGCCAGGTCTTGCAGCTGGGATGAGATACCCTGCATGGCGGTGGTAAGCTCCTCTCTAAAGGTTTCTTGTAAGGACCTCGTGAGGGCGGCCGTTGAAATCATTGCTTCAGAGTGTGAGGAAGTATCATCCCGCTCTGTGCCCCCGTTACCCCGAGTTGCAGAGGCAGACGGAGGATTAGTTGCTGCAGCCATTTTGGAGGGGGTGCCGTTCGTAAAGAGGTCTGGGATGGTGCGGCCCGTCGGCTGTGCTGCGCCCCCTTTTTTCGGCATTACGGATTGCCCTGCTCTTGAAGACAGACCGCCCCCGAGAGGGGAGTTTTTAGAATGCTTCGGTCGTTGGAAAGGGTTGAATGGGGTCCGTCGGGTAGCGGAGCTCAGCACAACATGTCTGTCATTGCCGTACTCTGCACATGCGCCCCGTCAATAAAGTTTTATCTATTTGCTGATTTCACTTATTTGCAAGATGAGCCTCATGTAGGGGATGGCCGCGTGGATTGGAAGCTACTGTTACAGCTCTCAGTGCGGTCAGTCCCGGCTATAGCGCCCACTGCTTTCTGCTGAATTGAAAAGCCTCGTTCTCAGAGCAGCAGTAGGATTCCGGGGGTCTCACACTAATTAGTTTGTGTTTGTGACTAAGCAACAGTAATTTCAGGGGGGAGGATCGTGTCACCTCTTCCTATAGCTGTATCATCAGAGCCCACAGGGACTTATACCTCCCAATATTGCACACCCCTGCTGAGAAGTGAGCCAAGCCCCCAAAATCAGGGATATGATATACAGAGTGCAGGGGCTCCGGTGTGCTGGATCCGGGACCTCCTATCTCCGGCACCTCTGGTCTGGTCTGCAGCACTGAGGTGGCGCTAGGTGCAGTCTATGGGCTCTCAGGGAACTTCACCTTCCTCTGTTAATGTCCCCTGTGAGTAGCCGCTCAGCCGTATCAGGTCACAGAGCGGTCAGGGAGACTTTTTTTTTTTTCTCTCCCTCTCGTCGGTATGCTGTGTAGGAGGAGGGAGGGGGGATGTCTGCGGTCGCGATCGTTCTCTCTGGGTCTTCTATGCTCGACCGCTCTGCTGTGTCAGGCCACAGTGCAGGCAGGGAGATTCTTTACTTTTGCGGGGTGTTATGGAGGAGGGGGAGGGGGCGCTCCTGCTTGTAATGGCGGCGATTAGCACCAAAATACAGTCCTAGAGACGGGGGAGGGGCCAGCACCTCTGCCGCTCCGATTCCCCGCAGGCTTCCTCTCCTCACCCACGTCTGATAGGGCTGGGATGGGGGAGGTGAGGGTGGGGGGACGGTAGGGACGGGCGGTGAGGTAGTCCTCCCCTGGGTGAGTGGACCGGACTGCTGCAGCCTCTGTGTAATGCTGGCTGCTGGAGGACGGGCGGTCTCCCCCTGCGCCGCTAATGATTCCCGACTCACCGGACCTGCCGTTAGGTGCCGCGATCCCCCTCCCCTCCTCACGACTTTGTGCTCGCTTCCGGGGCTCTGCGGTGTGGTGCTCTTCTGTTGATGGAGCTCCTTCACTGTAGGGGCGGCAGAGGGAAACTGCTCTGACTGCGGCACCGCGTGTTCCTGCTTGCGCCTTCTCTGTAAGGTGCTGAGCTTCTCTCAGCGCTGGGTTCAGGTGGTGTCTCTTCACAGACACCTTGGGCTCTCCGTAATGGAATTTCCAGGGGCTGGAACACGATTTTGGGGTCCCTAGGTACAAAATACTAGGGAGCTCTTGCCACACACGTCTGCTCCTCTCAAGCTCCAGGCCACGCCCCATAAGGAATGTTTTATTGTCCTCTGATTGGGATCTAGTTCTGTTGTGATGACCCCTCATAGTCTGAGGGGCAACTTCCTTAATTGATGTAAAAAGACATAAATCCGTGCGACACATTCATTCCTGCAGTGAGACTGTCAAAGGTTGCCATCAGTTTATATTCCCAGACTCTTCTGTCTCTCTTAGATTTGAGGCTACCTTTTAACACAAGTAATTTCATGTCCATAATGTTATGATTCGGGAGACAAAAATGTATTGCCACAGGTAGATCTATTCTTTTTTCTCTTATTGTGTGTCGGTGAGAATTCATTCTTGTTCTAAGCTTTTGCCCTGTCTCCCCTACATACAGACCCCCAGTTGGACATCCTAGTTAATGCTAAACTTACCTGGAGCAGCCAGTGCCAGGTAGCAGCTGCCAAGGCAAACAGGATCATGGGGTGCATTAAAAGAGGTCTGGATACACATGATGAGAGCATTATACTGCCTCTGTACAAATCAATAGTTAGACCGCACATGGAGTACTGTGTCCAGTTTTGGGCACCGGTGCTCAGGAAGGATATAATGGAACTAGAGACAGTACAAAGGAGGGCAACAAAATTAATAAAGGGGATGGGAGAACTACAATACCCAGATAGATTAGCTAAATTAGGATTATTTAGTCTAGAAAAAAGACGACTGAGGGGCGATCTAATAACCATGTATAAGTATATAAGGGGACAATACAAATATGTCGCTGAGGATCTGTTTATACCAAGGAAGGTGACAGGCACAAGGGGGCATTCTTTGTGTCTGGAGGAGAGAAGGTTTTTCCACCAACACAGAAGAGGATTCTTTACTGTTAGGGCAGTGAGAATCTGGAATTGCTTGCCTGAGGAGGTGGTGATGGCAAACTCAGTCGAGGGGTTCAAGAGAGGCCTGGATGTCTTCCTGGAGCAGAACAATATTGTATCTTACAGTTATTAGGTTCTGTAGAAGGACGTAGATCTGGGGATTTATTATGATGGAATATAGGCTGAACTGAATGGACAAATGTCTTTTTTCGGCCTTACTATGTTACTATGTTATTTAGTACAAATAATTAGGTACACCACATTAGAAGTGACGTACCTGAAAGTACCTGGTATCTTTATATAAAGATTTGTTATAGTTTACACCATTGCCGGATACAGTATTAGCTGTTTGCCTACAAAAAGCCTATACTTTTGAGTCGCCCGTCAGTGCCGTGGGGTACTCGGTACCCGATCAGGTCACAATTAAAGGGGTGGTCACGGTGGCAGTAACCCGGTCCGTGGCCCTGGCGCCCAAGTAAAAGGGATGGTCTTTAAAGGGGTTGTGGAAATAAGGAAAGTTTGTGACGCTACCTGTGGTTCTTGGTCAGAGGTGACCGACGCTGCTTAAAGGGGTCCTCTGAGGGCGATGATGCTGCAGCAAAGATGGTGTTGCTTCCCACAGGTGAAGCGGTGTCCCCAGGACTCCCGGTGTATTTGGCAGGGATGGTGAATGCCGCATATAATTGGAGGACACAGGGTTGCAGTCTTTACCTGGTTTACTGGTGTTAAGCAGCCTCAGTCCAGGGTACCGGTAACAGGTATAGATGGAGTACAGACAGCCTGAAGACAGGTGGGAATCCCCTTGACAGGTCAGTTTGGGAGCCTTCCACTATGCGCTGGTCTGTGGTCCCTTGCTACCTGTAGTTGTCTAACAAGGCCCTTTTTCTTCCCCTGTCCAGGGACAGCACCTGCACGGTAGGCAACTTGAGCCGTCTCTTTGGGGTCTCTGTCCACGGTGACTCCGGACTCTGATTGCTGCTGTACTTAAGGTATTATGTGGGCAAGTCCCTTTTAGTTTCCTGCCCACTGGTTCTGACGTGGGACCTGTAGTTCCTCGGGCTACCGGTGCCCGGTTTCTGCGCTCAGCTTAGAGAGGCCCAGTCACAGCCTTTCTCTAGCTCCTAAGTCCCTCTGTGCACCTTCAATGTCTGTTACCAACTGTCAACTGCCTAGCAACTGACTCCTCCCGACCAGAGAGAGCAGCTCTCCTCAAGTCAGGTGTAGAGCTCCCCCTTCTGGCCTGGAGTCAGAATGCGTTGCATGTAAGGTTACCTGCCAAAGGGATTCCTCTTGTCTACAGGCATGGCATTACCCTCCCCGAGAGGAAGGCAATACCACTGTGGTACCTGAACTCCTGGGGTGCCACATTTTTCCAATGCAAAAAATAAAGTGCATCATAACAAGTGGTCAATCAAATGTACAGTATTTTTTTAATTAAACATTTATTATAATTAAATGTTTTTGACATGATACTGTTTTTAAATATGTATGCTGTGTATGATGTTTGGGGTTATGATATTGTAAAGATCACTCATTTTCTGGCAGCGTTTCAGGTATATGCAGCATGGGGTTCTTGTCAAACAAGGTGAGGTTTATTAAAACATCATAAACCTTCACAGTATTCAAGCAACAGTAACAAAGGAAAACAAATACACTCCTTTCTCTGGGTAGGCAAATTAAGCACATGGTCTCTCTCCTTTGAAGCAACACAGGCCCTGCTCCTCTCTGTTGGATCAGCAACCACACTGCTTCTCCAACAGCAAACACACCTGAGCCAGTTTTAGTAGTCTTTTATAGGAGCTGCAAAATCTGTACTGGAAGTATGGGACCCATCAAAGCCATCCAGGCCCTTTGGCCATTGCTAAACCTCTCAGTAACCTGTCCTTACTAGAGCCTTAATTCCAGGACCTACATAACCAAGGCCAGCCACCGCAGTGACACACACCTTCCATAAAAAAAAAGTACCACCTGCCTTCCTACAGTATATAACTATTAGGCTGGAATCACACATAATGCATAAAAAAATAGGTCCGATTTTCACGGCCGAGATTTGCGTAAATGTTCCCGAACAGTGATCCGTATGTCATCCGTGTGCAATGCGAGGATGCAATTTTTTCTCATCAGAGTATCCGTATGGCGAGATTTTCTCGCCGGCTTGCAAAACAAACATATAATGGATCCATGGCCTCAAATATTCTTGAAAACGTATATACAGTCTATACATATATATATATACACACAGTACAGACCAAAAGTTTGGACACACCTCATTTAAAGATTTTTCTGTATTTTCATGACTGTGAAAATTGTACATTCACACTGAGGGCATCAAAACTATGAATTAGCACATGTGGAATTATATACTTAACAAAAAAGTGTGAAACAACTGAAAATATGTCTTACATTCTAGGTTCTTCAAATCTTAAAAGTAGCCACCTTTTGCTTTGATGATTGCTTCGCATACTCTTGGCATTCTCTTGATGAGCTTCAAGAGGTAGTCACCGGAAATGGTTTTCACTTCAAAGGTGTGCCCTGTCAGGTTTAATAAGTGGGATTTCTTGCCTTATAAATGGGGTTGGGACCATCAGTTGTGTTGTGCAGAAGTCTGGTGGATGCATAGCTGATAGTCCTACTGAATAAACTGATATAATTTCTATTATGGCAAGAAAAAAGCAGTTAAGTAAAGAAAAATGAGTGGCCATCATTACTTTAAGAAATTAAGGTCAGTCAGTGCGAAAAATTGGGAAAACTTTGAAAGTGTCCCCAAGTGCAGTGGCAAATGCCATCAAGCGCTGCAAAGAAACTGGTTCACATGAGGACCGCCCAAGGAAAGGAAGACCAAGAGTCACCTCTGCTTCTGAGGATAAGTTTATCTGAGTCACCAGCCTCAGAAATCGCAGGTTAACAGCAGCTCAGATTAGAGACCAGGTCAATGCCACACAGAGTTCTAGCAGCAGACACATCTCTACAACAACTGTTAAGAGGAGACTTTGTGCAGCAGGCCTTCATGGTAAAATAGCTGGTAGGAAACCACTGTTAAGGACAGGCAACAAGCAGAAGAGACTTGTTTGGGCTAAAAAACACAAGGAATGGACATTAGACCAGTGGAAATCTGTGCTTTGGTCTGATGAATCCAAATTTGAGATCTTTGGTTCCAACCACAGTGTCTTTGTGCGACGCAGAAAAGGTGAACGGATGGACTCTACATGCCTGGTTCCCACCGTGAAGCATGGAGGAGGAGGTGTGATGGTGTGGGGGTGCTTTGCTGGTGACACTATTGAGGATTTATTCAAAATTGAAGGCATACTGAACCAGCATGGCTACCATAGCATCTTGCAGCGGCATGCTATTCTATCCAGTTTGCGTTTAGTTGGACCATCATTTATTTTTCAACAGGACAATGACCCCAAACACACCTCCATGCAGTGTAAGGGCTATTTGACCAAGAAGGAGAGTGATGGGGTGCTACGCCAGATGACCTGGCCTCCACAGTCACCAGACCTGAACCCAATCGAGATGGTGTGGGGTGAGGTGGACCGCAGAGTGAAGGCAAAAGGGCCAACAAGTGCTAATCATCTCTGGGAACTCCTTCAAGATTGTTGAAAGACCATTCCCGGCGACTGCCTCTTGAAGCTCATCAAGAGAATGCCAAGAGTGTGCAAAGCAGTCATCAAAGCAAAAGGTGGCTACTTTGAAGAACCTAGAATATAAGACATATTTTCAGTTGTTTCACACTTTTTTGTTAAGTATATAATTCCACATGTGTTCATTCATAGTTTTGATGCCTTCAGTGTGAATGTACAATTTTCATAGTCATGAAAATACAGAAAACTCTTTAAATGAGAAGGTGTGTCCAAACTTTTGGTCTGTACTGTATATGTGTATATATATATATATATATATATATATATATATATATATATATATATATATATATATACAGTGGGGCAAAAAAGTATTTAGTCAGTCAGCAATAGTGCAAGTTCCACCACTTAAAAAGATGAGAGGCGTCTGTAATTTACATCATAGGTAGACCTCAACTATGGGAGACAAACTGAGAAAAAAAAAATCCAGAAAATCACATTGTCTGTTTTTTTATCATTTTATTTGCATATTATGGTGGAAAATAAGTATTTGGTCAGAAACAAAATTTCATCTCAATACATTGTAATATATCCTTTGTTGGCAATGACAGAGGTCAAACGTTTTCTGTAAGTCTTCACAAGGTTGCCACACACTGTTGTTGGTATGTTGGCCCATTCCTCCATGCAGATCTCCTCTAGAGCAGTGATGTTTTTGGCTTTTCGCTTGGCAACACGGACTTTCAACTCCCTCCAAAGGTTTTCTATAGGGTTGAGATCTGGAGACTGGCTAGGCCACTCCAGAACCTTGAAATGCTTCTTACGAAGCCACTCCTTCGTTGCCCTGGCGGTGTGCTTTGGATCATTGCCATGTTGAAAGACCCAGCCACGTTTCATCTTCAATGCCCTTGCTGATGGAAGGAGGTTTGCACTCAAAATCTCACGATACATGGCCCCATTCATTCTTTCATGTACCCGGATCAGTCGCTCTGGCCCCTTGGCAGAGAAACAGCCCCAAAGCATGATGTTTCCACCACCATGCTTTACAGTAGGTATGGTGTTTGATGGATGCAACTCAGTATTCTTTTTCCTCCAAACACGACAAGTTGTGTTTCTACCAAACAGTTCCAGTTTGGTTTCATCAGACCATAGGACATTCTCCCAAAACTCCTCTGGATCATCCAAATGCTCTCTAGCAAACTTCAGACGGGCCCGGACATGTACTGGCTTAAGCAGTGGAACACGTCTGGCACTGCAGGATCTGAGTCCATGGTGGCGTAGTGTGTTACTTATGGTAGGCCTTGTTACATTGGTCCCAGCTCTCTGCAGTTCATTCACTAGGTCCCCCCGCGTGGTTCTGGGATTTTTGCTCACCGTTCTTGTGATCATTCTGACCCCACGGGGTGGGATTTTGCGTGGAGCCCCAGATCGAGGGAGATTATCAGTGGTCTTGAATGTCTTCCATTTTCTAATTATTGCTCCCACTGTTGATTTCTTCACTCCAAGCTGGTTGGCTATTGCAGATTCAGTCTTCCCAGCCTGGTGCAGGGCTACAATTTTGTTTCTGGTGTCCTTTGACAGCTCTTTGGTCTTCACCATAGTGGAGTTTGGAGTCAGACTGTTTGAGGGTGTGCACAGGTGTCTTTTTATAGTGATAACAAGTTTAAACAGGTGCCATTACTACAGGTAATGAGTGGAGGATAGAGGAGACTCTTAAAGAAGAAGTTACAGGTCTGTGAGAGCCAGAAATCTTGATTGTTTGTTTCTGACCAAATACTTATTTTCCACCATAATATGCAAATAAAATGATAAAAAAACAGACAATGTGATTTTCTGGATTTTTTTTTCTCAGTTTGTCTCCCATAGTTGAGGTCTACCTATGATGTAAATTACAGACGCCTCTCATCTTTTTAAGTGGTGGAACTTGCACTATTGCTGACTGACTAAATACTTTTTTGCCCCACTGTATATATATATATATATATATATATATATATATATATATATATATATATATATATATATATATATATTATCTTTATATTTCATACAGAGCTAGATAGCAGAATAGCTGATAATTCAATTGTCGGGTTCTGTAAAATCATTACTGAACCCGACAGGATATGAGACATGGTTTACGCACAGTAAACCATTGCATATCCATTAGATTTTTATATGTCCCTCACTAATAATGTTAGTAGTGTGTGTGTGTGTGTGTGTGTGTGTAAAATTTTGAAGCTGTAAGTGTTAAAGGATTAAATCATGGAAAAAAATGGCGTGGAAAACTTTCTGAACATTTTCCCACGCTGTCAAGTTCACCTCAGGTCAGGCGGGGCCGAATACCGCTGACGTCACTGAGCATGCGCAGACTCACAGCCTGACCTGAGGTGAACTTGACAGTGGGAAAATGTTCAGAAACACTGAAGGAGCCCGCATCAAAGCAGGGGATCTGACCTCCGCTGTACTAGTACGTCGGAGGGCGGTAAGGGGTTAATGTGTGTGCGTATTTTTAACCCTTTCATACTATTGGATTAGTAATGGATAGGTGTCTTATTGACATCTCTCCATTATTAACCAGGCTTAATGTCACCTTACAATAGCAAGGTGACAGTAACCCTTTATCACTCCATATGCCACCACCTAGGGCAATGGGAAGAGAGAGGCTAAAGGTACCGTCACACTTAGCGACGCTGCAGCGATATAGACAACGAGCCGATCGCTGCAGCGTCGCTGTTTAGGTCGCTGTAGAGACGTCAAACACAGCAGCTCCAGAACGATGCAGGAGCGATCCTGTGACGTAACGGTGACTCACTTCTCGTTCTCACAGGTCGTTAGCTCCATGCAAAACATTGCTGACATCGTTGCTTTTGCTGTCAAACATGATGATACACGCCGACCTGACGACCATATAAAGTTCTGGACTTCTAGCTCCGAACAGCGATATCACAGCAGGATCCGGATCGCTGCTGCGTGTCAAACACAATGAGATCGCTAACCAGGACGCTGCAACGTCACGGATCGTTGTCGTTCTCGTTGTAAAGTTGCTGAGTGTGAAGGTACCTTAAGTGGCAGAATAGGCGTATCTTAGAGATGCGCCTTTTCTGGGGTGACGGGGCAGATTTTTTAGCCGCGGGGGCAATAACCATGGTCCCTCCTCTCTAGGCTATTAATATCTGCCCTCAGTCACTGGCTTTCCCTCTCTGGTGGAGAAAATTGTGCGGGAGCCCACGACAGTTTTTTCTGTGAATTAATCGTTTAATTTAACACCTCCAAAATTGTACACACACACACACACTACTAACATTATTAGTGAGGGACATATAAAAATATAACGGATATGCAATGGTTTACTGTATGTAAACCATGTCTCATATCCTGTCGGGTTCTGCAATGATTTTACAGAACCCGACAATTAAATTATCGGCTATTCTGCAATCTAACTCTCTATGATATATGTGTGGGTCAATGACATATGTAGACATACTATGTGTTGACATCTATTCTATTTTAACCTGTCAGTGTGATTTTACATTACATTGTCGGCTTTTCTAAAGGACACCGGTGAATATTTCTCGCAAGTCACACTGATGGTCCGTGTGCTGTGTGAGTTTTTCTCGCACCTATAGACTTTCATTGGCGATTCTCAGCCGTAATACGGAGCAAATCGCAGCATGCTGCTATTTCTCTCGCATGTACACTGTGTGCAGAATTATTAGGCAAGTTGTATTTTAGAGGATTATTTTTATTATTGATCAACAACTATGTTCTCAATCAACCCAAAAGACTCATAAATATCAAAGCTTAATATTTTTGGAAGTTGGAGTGGTTTTTTTTTTTTAGATTTGGCTATCTTAGGAGGATATCTGTTTATACAGGTGACTATTACAGAATTATTAGGCAACTTTATAAAAACAAAATATATTCCCATCTCACTTGTTTATTTTCACCAGGTAAACCAATATAACTGCACAAAATTTTGAAATAAACATTTCTGACATTCAAAAACAAAACCCCAAAAAATTAGTGACCAATATAGCCACCTTTCTTTATGATGACACTCAACAGCCTTCCATCTATAGATTCTGTCAGTTGCTTGATCTGTTTACGATCAACATTGCGTGCAGCAGCCACCACAGCCTCCCAGACACTGTTCCGAGATGTGTAATGTTTTCCATCCCTGTAGATCTCACATTTTATGAGGGACCACAGTTTCTCTATTGGGTTCAGATCAGGTGAACAAGGGGGCCATGTCATTATTTTTTCTTCTTTGAGACCTTTACTGGCCAGCCACGCTGTGGAGTAGTTGGAGGCATGTGATGGAGCATTGTCCTGCATGAAAATCATGTTTTTCTTGAACGATACCGACTTCTTCCTGTACCACTGCTTGAAGAAGTTGTCTTCCAGAAACTGGCAATAGGTCTGGGAGTTGAGCTTCACAACATCCTCAACCCGAAAAGGTCCCACAAGTTCATCTTTGATGATACCAGCCCATAACAGTACCCTACCTCCACCTTGCTGGCATTTGAGTCGGAGTGGAGCTCTCTGCCCTTTACTGATCCAGCCTCTGGCCCATCCATCTGGCCCATCAATAGTCACTCTCATTTCATCAGTCCATAAAACCTTTGAAAAGTCAGTCTTAAGATATTTCTTGGCCCAGTCTTGACGTTTTATCTTATATTTCTTGTTCAAAGGTGGTCGTTTTTCAGCCTTCCTTACCTTGGCCATGTCCCTGAGTATCGCACACCTTGTGCTTTTTGTTACTCCAGTAACTCTGAAATATGGCAAAACTGGTGGCAAATGGCATCTTGGCAGCTTCACGCTTGATTTTCCTCAATTCATGGGCAGTTATTTTGCACCTTTTTTGCTAACACGCTTCTTGCGACCCTGTTGGCTATTTGCCATGAAACGCTTGATTGTTCGGTGATAACGCTTCAAAAGTTTGGCAATTTCAAGACTGCTGCATCCCTCTGCAAGACATCTCACAATTTTGGACTTTTCAGAGCCCGTCAAATCTCTCTTCTGACCCATTTTGCCAAAGGAAAGGAAGTTGCCTAATAATTAAGCACACCTTATATAGGGTGTTGAGGTCATTAGACAACACCCTTCCTCATTACAGAGATCCACATCACCTGATTTACTTAATTGGTAGTTGGCTCTCAAGCCTGAACAGCTTGGAGTAGGACAACATGTCTAAAAAGTATCATGTGATCCAAAAAATATCTTGCCTAATAATTGTGCACACAGTGCATAATACGGCCGAGAAAACAATGGATGATGGGAGCTGCCCCATAGATTAACATTGGTCCGAGTGCTATGCGATTTTTTATTGCATAGCACTCGTCCGTATTACGCTCTAGTGTGACTCCGGCCTTACTCTTATATGTGTCAGGGCTTAATTATTTTTTTATGTGTGTGCATAGTGCATTTCATTCTGCAAAACATATCATCTAGAGTTATAGAATTTACATTTGACACTATATACCGTATATACTCGAGTATAAGCCGAGATTTTCAGCCCAAATTTTTGGGCTGAAAGTGCCCCCTCGGCTTATACTCGAGTCACGGTCGGCGGTGGGGTCGGCGGGTGAGGGGGAGAGGCATACTTACCTAGTCCTGGCGATCCTGACGCTCCCCCTGCCCGTCCCACGGTCTCCGGGTGCAGCAGCTCTTCCCCTGTTCAGCGGTCACGTGGGACCGCTCATTAGAGAAATGAATAGGCTGCTCCACCCCCCATAGGGGCGGAGCCGCATAATTCATTTCTCTAATCAGCGGTGCCAGTGACCGCTGATAGAGGAAGAGGCTGCGGCACCGGAGACCAGCTGTCCGGGGGAAGAAGCGGGACGCCGGGAGCAGGTAAGTATCGCATATTCACCTGTCCTCGTTCCACCCGCCGGGCGCTGTCTCCATCTTCCCGGCGTCTCTCCTCACTGACTGTGCAGGTCAGAGGGCGCGATGACGCATATAGTGTGCGCGCCCTCCTCTGCCTGATCAGTCAGTGCAGAGAGACGCTGGGAAGATGGCGCCGAGGAGCTGCAAGCAAGACAGGTGAGTATGTGTTTTATTATTTTTATTGCAGCAGCAGCAGCACAGCTATGGGGCAATAATGGACGGTGCAGAGCACTATATGGCACAGCTATGGGGCAATAATGGTGCAGAGCACTATATGGCACAGCTATGGGGCAATAATGGTGCAGAGCACTGTATGGCACAGCTATGGGGCAATAATGGACGATGCAGAGCACTATATGGCACAGCTATGGGGCAATAATGGTGCAGAGCACTGTATGGCACAGCTATGGGGCAATAATGAACGGTGCAGAGCACTATATGGCACAGCTATGGGGCAATAATGGACGGTGCAGAGCACTATATGGCACAGCTATGGGGCAATAATGAACGGTGCAGAGCACTATATGGCACAGCTATGGGGCAATAATGGACGGTGCAGAGCACTATATGGCACAGCTATGGGGCAATAATGGACGGTGCAGAGCACTATATGGCACAGCTATGGGGCAATAATGGTGCAGAGCACTGTATGGCACAGCTATGGGGCAATAATGAACGGTGCAGAGCACTATATGGCACAGCTATGGGACAATAATGGACGGTGCAGAGCACTATATGGCACAGCTATGGGGCAATAATGAACGGTGCAGAGCACTATATGGCACAGCTATGGGGCAATAATGAACGGTGCAGAGCACTATATGGCACAGCTATGGGGCAATAATGAACGGTGCAGAGCACTATATGGCACAGCTATGGGGCAATAATGGACGGTGCAGAGCACTATATGGCACAGCTATGGGGCAATAATGGTGCAGAGCACTGTATGGCACAGCTATGGGGCAATAATGGACGGTGCAGAACACTATATGGCACAGCTATGGGACAATAATGGTGCAGAGCACTATATGGCACAGCTATGGGGCAATTATGAACGGTGCAGAGCACTATATGGCACAGCTATGGGGCCATAATGAACGGTATGGAGCATCTATTTTTATTTTTGAAATACACCGGTAGCTGCTGCATTTTCCACCCTAGGCTTATACTCGAGTCAATAAGTTTTTTGTGGCAAAATTAGGGGGGTCGGCTTATACTCGGGTCGGCTTATACTCGAGTATATACGGTATATATATATCAGATGAATTCATTGTATCTTTTGTAAATAGTTTGCAAGTTCTTATGATCTTATTTTCCTTGGCAGCAGCTGCCTGACACTAGTTGCTATAGTTAGTTATCCCACTTTTTTTTTTTTTTACTCTGTTTTCACAGTTAGTTTGTAATGATGGCATGTATTTTTCTTCATGACCCTGGTGTTAAACGTTGTTCTCCACTTTCTACTCAAGCTTCCAACTTATCCTGCTCTATTTGTAATTTTTTTACATAGTTCAGTATTACCTTCAAAAATTATCATTTTACTATGCAATCCCTCTATAAGGTCATTAATCTATTTTAAAAAAGGTAAAATACTGACCTTGATGGCACTCAACCAATAACAAATGTCTTCTATTTTCAGATATCCACCTTATTTTTTATTTTTTTTTGCTATAAAGAGATCATGCGGTCATGTGTTGTTTGGCACCCTTATCGATCAGCTGTTATTGCCTCCAGAACATTGAATGGAGCTGCACTGTGCAATTCTATTTAAGGCCGGTTTCACACGTCAGTGGCTCCAGTAGGTGAGGTGACAGTTTCCTCACGTACCGGAGCCACTGACACACGTAGACACATTGAAATCAATGCATCTGTGCAGATGTCATTGATTTTTTGCGGACCGTGTCTCCGTGTGCCAAACACGGAGACATGTCAGTGTTCGTGGGAGCGCACGGATTACACGGACCCATTAAAGTCAATGGGTCCGTGTAAAACACGTACCACACACGGACGTTGTCCTTGTGCAGTCCGTGTGCCGTGCAGGAGACAGTGCTACAGTAAGCGCTGTCACCCCCACATGGTGCTGAAGACGCCATTCATATCTTCTCTGCAGCAGCGTTTGCTGTAGAGAAGATATGAATAATGCTTTTTTTTTTGTTTCTCGTGTTTAACATAAAGATCCATGTACCCTCCCACCCCCTCGCTCGCCCGCTGTTATTAAAATACTCACCCGCCTCCCTCGCAGTGTCCTGTCCTGGCCGCAGCTTCTCCTGTATGCGGTCACGTGGGGCCACCCATTACAGAAATGAATATGCGGCTCCACCCCTATGGGAGGTGGAGCTGCATATTCATGACTAATCGGCGGCCCCACGTGACCGCTCATACAGTAGAAGCTGCGGCCAGGACAGGACACTGCGAGGGAGCCGGGTAAGTATTTTAATAACAGCGGGCGGGCGCACAGGGGGTGGGGACATGGATCTTTATGTTAAACACGAGAAACAACAAAAAAAAAGGATTATTCATATCTTCTCTACAGCAAACGCTGCTGCAGAGAAGATATGAATGGCGGCTTCAGCACCACGTGGGGGGGGCAGCGCTTATCTCTAGCGCTGTCTCCTGCACGGTGCGTGTGGTACCCAGTCGGCACACGTGTGCCTCACGTGTGCCACACTGATGTGCCACAGAAACACACGGGCACACGGACACGGATAATTCCGGTACCGATTTTTCCGGTACCGGAATTATCTGGACGTGTGAGACTGGCCTAATGTGCAGTGGCCGCAGCTGGATGCTGCAGAACAGCTACTATCTTCATCAATGAAAGCCAACTCAGAGATGATGTAAACTTCGATAGTCTAAAGATGCACCAATGCTGCAAAAGAAAATGAACCATTATGATAACTCTGGCACATTTTAGGAAATCAACCATGTGATCCATAGCAGACTACCTAAATTTCAAACTGACCCTATGGATTCATCCCATTGCAACCAACTCTATTCATTCAAGTTGGATGGATCAATTCAAAAAAATCTTGGGAAATGCTGTATCAAAACCCACTGAAACATTGAATATTAGCATTAGCATAAGACTGTGGAGCACAATTTACCACCTTAATATTACATTGTATCCTCATTTTGGCTACTCATTTTTGCCAGATACTGAAATTATTTAATAATTTATATCATTTTTTAGGTAAACGTGAGGTGTAATAATGCTGATCGATCATTCCTTTGTGTTTTTATATCTTGAAAAAGTATAACCTAGTGCAAAATTTTTTTTTTATTTTTTTTTGTCAGTATTTTTTTCACTACTGTTTTAATTGCTCCTAGGATTAAAAAGATAGTTTAAAAGATTGACGGTTCCTGCTGCAAATAAATACAGTAAAAATTGTCAAGCACTTTGCGTGGATTAGATAAATGTTTTCTATGAGGCTTAGGCTACTTTCACACTTGTGTCGTGCACGTCGCTATGCGTCGTTATGGCTAAAAAACACATCCTGCAAAATTGCTGGCAGGATGCGTTTTTTGTCCATGTCGTGCGACAGTTGCGTCGGACCGTCGGCACCAAAAAACTGTTGCATGTAACGTTTTTTGGTGCGTCGTGTCCGCCATTTCCGACGCTAGTGTGAAAGTAGCCTTAACTGCACTTAAGGAGCTTCTTGCATGAAATGTCTTAATACAATCATAATTAACGCTACTTTATATAGCCCATTGCTCAGAGCCTTTACGTCCATTTTTTGATGCCCTCACATTGGGAACATGGGAGGCCAGACAGAATTGCGTAAGAAGCGGGCATTTATTTGTAACAGGCAATATAATGTAACATAAAGTTATTACATTTCCATCATGTATCAATAGCAGATTAGTGGTCACACTATTGAGCCCAGTAGCTTTTCCTGTATACTACCATATGATGCCATCTCTCCAACAAGTCAGGTTATGAAATCATATTGATCAATGCTAACTTTTGTTAAATTTAAACAATCACGAGTCATTGGTTTCTAAAACGCCTATTCTGAAAAGGAGTGTGTCAGGACTTAATGACTGTTCAAACCAAGCGCAGACACTCAGTGCACCGTTGGCATGGAGCAGCAGTTCAGCGCAACTTCCCACCATCTCTACCACCTCTTTACTGATTGACAGCTCTGGCTTCACAGAAAATAAACAAGGGCAGAGATAGATTAAAAAAAACAAGCAGGTGGGAAGGTATACTGATTGCTTTGCCATGCCAAGGATGCACTTAGCATATGTGCTAAAGTTTGACCTGTACTTTTGTGCTGACATCCCCTTTAAGGCTACATTCAGACTAATGCATTTAACTTCATTGTGCTGTCCGACCTTAGGTATATGTGGGAAACAATTGCAGCATTTTCATGAGTAAAATTTCAGCATTGATGGCAGGCAGCTCCTACACACGTTCACTATGTGGATAAGCATGTGGAATCAGTCACATACACAATTTACGGACCAGAGTGGTCCAATAATTATAGTGTTTGCCTGAGCTTAACTTGACCCCTTTACCCTTGTTTTCACCTTCATGACCAGGCCAAATTTTACAATTCTGACCAGTGTCACTTTTTGGTAATATCTCTGGAATGCTTCAAAGTATTCCACTGTTTCTAAGATTGTTTTCTTCGTGACATAGTGTACTTCATGTTAGTGATAGTGGTAAAATGTCCTTGATATGACTTGTGTTTGTGTAAAAATTGGAAATTTGTTGAACATTTTGCAATGATCTAATTTTTAATGTCCTTAAGCCAGAGCGTTTTATCACACAAAATAGTTAATAAATAATATTTCCCACATGTCTACTTTACATCAGCATAATGTTTGAAACATAATTTCACTACTTCACTTTCTCTCTGCTGACATCCCCATCATCATGAGCGACTAATATCCCTACTGACACCCGCTAGCCAGCAGCCTCCAAACTCCTGTCCCTTACTTCATTTGGACTTACTTAGTGGTCCTCCACAGCCACCCACACAGTCAGACATACACTAGACCTCATCTTCACCCGTCTCTGTTCCAAATTTAATCTCACAACCTCTCCCTTCCCCCTATCTGACCACCATCTACTCACCTTCTCATCCTTGTCCTCACCCACCCCCCCATGTCCAGCCACTAGCACATCCTCGCAGAAACCTTGCACACCTAGACATTCACAAACTCTTCTACCGCTGTCCTCCATATCTTCACTCCACGACATGGACAGCGCCCCCACTTTCTATAATGCTACCCTCATATCAGCTAAAGACTCAGTTGCCCCTCTCATGCATGGCAAAATGCGACAAATCAATAGGCAACCCTGGCACAACAATCTCACCAAAAAACTTCGACAATCTTCCAGGGTCGCGGAGCGGCGTTGGAAGAAAACACACCTGCCAGACGACTTCACCGCTTTCAAACAAGCTACACTTGCCTTCAAATTAGTTCTTACCTCTGCTAAACAGACCTATTTCACAAACCTTGTATTTTCATTATCCTACAACCCAAAACAACTGTTCAGCACATTCAACTCTTTCCTCCGCCCACCACTGCCTCGTCCAACTCCCCTAATCTCTGCCGAGGACTTTGCCACCTACTTCAAAAATAAGATCGACCAAACAAGGCAAACCTTTACCGTTCCACCACCCCAACCACTCCATATACCAGACCTCTGCCCTTCCCTAATAACTTCCCTCTCCAACATCACTGAAGGAGAGCTTACCTCTCCAAATCACACCTTACCACCTGTGCACTTGACCCCATCCCTTCCCACCTGCTCCCCAACCTCATTAACACGCTCATTCCAGCCCTAACCCATCTCTTCAACCTATTGCTATCTTCTGGTACCTTACCCTCTGCCTTCAAACATGCCACCATCACACCCATCCTCAAAAAACCTAACCTTGACCCAACTGCTATGCCCAGCTATCACCCCATATCACTGCTCCCTTTGCTTCCATACTCCTTGAGCAGCATGTCCATGCTCAACCTTCCTCCCACCTCTCATCTAACTCTCTACTTGACAACCTCCAATCTGGCTTCCGCCCCCACCACTCCACCGAAACTACCCTGACCAAAATTACTAATGACTTACTCACAGCCAAAGCTAACAGACAGTTCTTCATCCTCCTCCTTCTCGACCTGTCCTCTGCCTTCGACACAGTTGACCACTGCCTACTTGTCAGGACTCTGAACATTTTTTATTACCTTTTTGTGCATTACTGCCCTTTTCCAAGATGGCATCTTTGGTCTCATGTGCACTGTGTCTTCCTGCTATAAAACTCCACCCCAGCCTTCAGTCTGTGCTAGAGTATTCTGCCTTGCATCCAGCTCCTGACCTCTGGTGACTCCCTGGCTATACACCTGCTCCTGTGAACCTGTGAGGTTATCCTGCTACTCTGCTCTGAGTTCCTGCTGCATACACCAGTTCCAGTAATCCTCCTTTATCTGCTGCTTGTGTTTACTTCCATCTGCATTTGCTGGACATGTAAGCTGTTTCTGCTTTGCAAGAACCTGAGACTATTACCCAGACCTCCCTGGTTGAGCTAAGATATTATTTAAACTGCCTTATAAGCATATCTATCTGTGTTTTGGACTAAGCAAGGACTTATTCGTGTCAAGTATCCTCAAGAATAATTGTGCTTCATAGACTTTCTGCGTGATTGCATTTTCCTCTGAAGTTTCCTATAGACTGCTGAGCTGCATTTGACATTGGCACCAAGTGTTGTGGACTTGAGTTTCTCTCTGCACCTGTTTGAATCACCGTGTGATAATATAGACTTTACCACTTATAAAACTGTGTCCTGTAGTTGTCTTGTTCCACGCAAAGAGTCTCCTGAGTTATCCCCTATAATTATTACTGGATACTCTAGCCTAAAAAAAAGGAGACTGCTGGAACAATGACTGCAGAAAGCAGACTAGAGCAGGTGTTTTCCATAATTAGATCACTGCAGAAAGATGTGGAAGGTCTGCAAAAGAAGTTTGGAGGCTTTGAACACAATCAACAAGTGTTTGGACAGACTTTGCAGGACTTATTACCCGCATGGCAGGCCAGGAAAGCAAACTTGCTGGCATAGAGTCCCAGTATGGATGGGCTATTCAGGACATAAGAACGCAAATAGCTGCACAAGCGACTTTTCCCTCTGGACAACCGCCACCAGCTAGCCCACCTAAGTTGCCCCCATTCAGATTTAATGGTGATCGCGACACATTTCGTGGCTTTGTGAGCTGGCAGGTAAAACATCTCGGGAGGTGGAGGAGGTGCCCATGCAAATTGATTCCGTTCAGAGGCGCGAGATCAATGAGCGCCGGGAGCATCGCCTTCATGAAAGTCTATGTTTCTACTGCGGCCAGTCTGACCACTTCTTGATCAATTGTCCTAAGTGTCCTAGACAGCCTAACAAGGTGCTAGCAGCAGTAGGGGAGTATGACAACTGTGATGATGAATCTGACATCTCTGAATGTAGCCTGCCTTTAAACGCTGTATTGCATTCACTTTCTATGACTTCACCCCCCAAGGAGCTTAAGGAAAAGAACTCTCACTGTTCTCTCCCTATTAAGATCCTGTGTTCAGGACAGTGGATTTCCAGTGCAGCTATGATTGACTATGGTGCAAGTGGCAATTTCATGGATATCACATTTGCCAAGGAACATGGTATTGAAATTCAGCAAAGAGCCTCTCCAATTACCATGGAAACAGTGGATGGGTCACCTTTAATCTCTGGGCCTGTGGATCAGGAGACCGTACCCCTTGAAATTTTGTTGGAGCCTAATCATCAGGAGCAACTTTCTTTCTTGCTAATTTCTTCTCATTTTCCTGTGATTTTAGGCATTCCTTGGTTGCATTCTCAGAACCCAATTATCAACTGGGAGACCAAGGAGATTATCTTTCCAACAAGGAGCAACTCAGCGTTAACAGAAGCTATCCCTTAGTCCACGGCTACGGAACCACATGTACAGGTATTTTCTTTACCTCCAGCATATAAAGAGTTCTCTGACATCTGTGACAAGAAGAATGCAGATCAGCTTCCTCCACACAGGCATTATGACTGTCCCATTGAGTTGCTTCCTGGGGCAGCTATTCCTTTTGGTAACTTATACCCTTTGGCGGCACCTGAGCTTCAAGCCTTAAAGGAGTATATTGATGAAAATCTGGCCAAAGGCTTCATACGTCCTTCTTCCTCACCAGCAGGGGCACCTATTTTTTTTGTAAAGAAGAAGGATGGGACCCTGAGACCCTGTGTTGACTATCGGGAACTCAATAAGGTAACCGTACGAAACCATTACCCTTTGCCTCTGATTCCCGAATTACTGGAAAGAATCCGCCATGCTAAGGTGTTCTCTAAAGTGGATCTTCGTGGGGCTTATAATTTGGTGCGTATTCGTCCAGGGGATGAGTGGAAGACAGCATTCAGATGCCGGTATGGACACTTTGAATCTCTTGTGATGCCCTTCGGGCTTTGTAACGCCCCTGCAACGTTTCAACACCTTGCTAATTACATTTTCAGAGATTTGTTGGACCAGTTTGTAGTGATCTATTTGGACAATATACTAATCTTTTCTGACTCTCTACAGGAACATGAAGAACATGTCAAGACTTTTAAGACGTCTGAAAGAGAACCATCTGTATATTAAGCCGGAGAAATGCGAGTTCCATCGTTCTGAGATACAGTTCTTAGGTTATATCATCTCTCCCCAGGGGCTGAACATGGAATTTGGTTAGATTCAGGCTATCCTTGACTGGCCGGTACCCAAGAACGTTAAGGAGGTCCAACGTTTTATTGGTTTTGCAAATTTCTTCAGACGCTTCATTCAAAATTTTTCTGATATTGTCCGTCCCATTACTTCCTTGACAAAGAAGGAAAAGCCCTTTAAGTGGTCATCACAGGCTCAAGAAGCTTTTGATCGGCTTAAGATCTGTTTCACATCAGCACCGCTGTTGATACACCCAGATTCAACACTTTCTTTCATTATGGAGGTGGACGCTTCTGATAATGCTTTGGGGGCTATTCTCTCCCAAAGAACTGGAGAGAAGGGTCTGCTACATCCTTCTGCTTTCTTTTCCTGTAGACTAACCTCAGCAGAGAAGAATTATGACGTGGGAGACAAGGAATTGCTGGCTATTATTGCAGCTTTCAAAGAATGGAGGCATCATCTGCAAGGAGTGGCACAACAGATCATAGTGCTAACTGACCATGCGCAATTTAGAGTTCCTTAGATCCGCTAGATGTCTTTCTCCTCATCAGGCTCGTTGGAACTTATTTTTAAATCAATTTAACTTTGTTATCTCGTACCGTCCAGGTACTCGTAATGGGAAGGCTGATGCTTTATCCCGAATCCATGCTGCGGATTCCGTACCTGGAGCCCCGTCCAAGACCATTCTATCTGATGCCAATTTCATCGGAGTTATCCACGATCAGGACTTGTGAAAGGAGTGCAGGGAGGCCTATGACGGTGATGTATTTCTGGCCAACCCACCTGTGGATATTAATCTTGTCTTTAAGGGTGGCATGTGGTTCAGAGATCGACGTATCTACGTCCCTGAGGTAGTCCTTCTGCAGATCCTCAAGTTGGTACATGACTCCAAGTTGGCTGGTCACAGGGGGGTACAGAAGACACGAGTTCCTGAGCCGATTCTTCTGGTGGCCAACTTGCCTGAAGGATACCAAGGACTATGTTCTCTCTTGCGAGGTATGTGCTCATTACAAGACTCCTCATGTGGCACCTACGGGTCTTCTACAACCATTACCTGTTCCGTCCCGCCCTTGGGGGTCTATATCAATGGACTTGATTGTGGAGCTGCCTACATCGGGGGGGGGGCATGAATACAATCATGGTGGTAGTTGATTGCCTAACTAAAGCTGCTCATTTTGTTCCATGCACCGGCCTCCCCTCAGCTAAAGATACAATGAACTTGGTTATACAGAATGTCTTTCGGTTGCATGGGGTTCCGGATGAGATCATCTCTGACCATAGAGTGCAGTTCACTTCAAGATTCTGGAAGGAGTTTTCCTCTGCACTCAATATTAATGTCTGTCTCTCTTCCGCTTACCATCCCCAGACAAATGGTCAGACTGAGCATACCAACCAGACGCTGGAACAATATCTAAGATGCTATGTCAGCCATCTCCAGGATGATTGGTTGGAGTTGCTGCTGTTAGCCAAATTTTCATATAATAATTCTCAGAGCGCCTCCACTAAATTTACACCTTTCTTTGCCAATCTGAGTTATCATCCGTGTATCTTACCTAGGTCTCCAATTAATTCTCTGGTTCCGGCAGTGGAGGAAAGGCTGACTGCGATGAGGCAAAATCTGGAGGTTCTGAAGGAATCCCTGACAACAGCTCAAGAAAGTTATAAAAGATCGGCTGATAGATTCCGTAAACCTGCACCCATGTTTAAGGTAGGAGATTCCGTGTGGTTAGCAACTAAGAATCTGAAGTTAAACGTTCCTTCACAAAAACTTGGACAGAAATTCATTGGCCCTTTCAAGATCAACGGTATTGTGAGCTCTGTGGCCTGCTGGCTGAAGCTGCCTAGGACTATGAAGGTACACCCAGTTTTTCATGTATCTTTACTAAAGCCTGTATCTCTTAATACCTTCCAGGGATGTGTTGTGCCACCTCCGCAGCCTGTGGTGATTGATAGGCAAGAACAATTTGTGGTAGAGGAAATTGTTGATTGCAGGATTCACAGGAATCGGCTCCAATATCTGATAAGATGGCAGGGATATCCCCCTGAGGAAGACTCTTGGGAACCTGTGGAAAACATCAATGCCCAACAGAAGATTTCTCGTTTTCATCAGAGATTCCCTGAAAAACCAGATCTAGGATCGTCCTGAGGCCGCTTCTAAGGAGGGAGTAATGTCAGGACTCTGAACATTTTTTATTACCTTTTTGTGCATTACTGCCCTTTTCCAAGATGGCGTCTTTGGTCTCATGTGCACTGTGTCTTCCTGCTATAAAACTCCACCCCAGCCTTCAGTCTGTGCTAGAGTATTCTGCCTTGCATCTAGCTCGTGACCTCTGGTGACTCCCTGGCTATATACCTGCTCCTGTGAACCTGTGGGGTTATCCTGCTACTCTGCTCTGAGTTCCTGCTACATACACCAGTTCCAGTAATCCTCCTTCATCTGCTGCTCGTGTTTACTTCCATCTGCATTTGCTGGACATGTAAGCTGTTTCTGCTCTGCAAGAACCTGAGACTATTACCCATACCTCCCTGGTTGAGCTAAGATATTATTTAAACTGCCTTATAGCATGTCTATCTGTGTTTTGGACTAAGCAAGGACTTATTCGTGTCAAGTATCCTCAAGAATAATCGTGCTTCATAGACTTTCTGCGTGATTGCATTTTCCTCCGAAGTTTCCTACAGACTGCTGAGCTGCATTTGACATTGGCACCAAGTGTTGTGGACTTGAGTTTCTCTCTGCACCTGTTTCAATCACCGTGTGATAATATAGACTTTACCACTTATAAAACTGTGTTCTGTAGTTGTCTTGTTCCACGCAAAGAGTCTCCTGAGTTATCCCCTATAATTATTACACTACTGCTACAGATTCCTTCTTCCCTTGGCTTCAAATACCTTGCCCTGTCCTGGATTGTCTCATACCTTTCTAACCGCACATTTAGCGTTTCCTACTCCCACACTACCTCCTCATCCTGCCGTCTCTCTGTTGGAGTCCCTAAAGGCTCTGTCCTGGGGCCCCTACTCTTTTCCATATATACCCTTGGCCTAGGACAACTCAAAGTCCCATGGCTTCCAGTACCATTTGCATGCGGACGACACTCAGATCTATTTCTCTGGCCCAGATGTCACCTCTCTGCTGTCCAGAATCCCGGAGTGTCTATCAGCCGTATCCTCCTTCTTCACCTCTCGCTTCCTAAAACTCAATGTAGACAAAACCGAACTCATAATAATAATAATAATAATTTTATTTATATAGCGCCAACATATTCCGCAGCGCTTTACAACTTATAGAGGGGACTTATACAGACAACAGACATTACAGCATAACAGAAATCACAGTTCAAAACAGATACCAGGAGGAATGAGGGCCCTGCTGCTCGCAAGCTTACAATCTATGAGGAAAAGGGGAGACACAAGAGGTGGATGGTAACAATTGCTTTAGTTATTTGGACCAGCCATAGTGTAAGGCTCGGGTGTTCATGTAAAGCTGCATGAACCAGTTAACTGCCTAAGTATGTAACAGTACAGACACAGAGGCTATTAACTGCATAAAGTGTATGAGAACATGATGGAGGAACGTGATTATGTTGTTGTTTTTTATTAATAGGCCACACAGGGATAATTAGGTTAATGCGTTGAGGCGGTAGGCCAATCTGAACAAATGAGTTTTTAGTGCACGCTTAAAACTGTGGGGATTGGGGATTAATTGTATTAACCTAGGTAGTGCATTCCAAAGAATCGGCGCCGCACGTGTAAAGTCTTGGAGACGGGAGTGGGAGGTTCTGATTATTGAGGATGCTAACCTGAGGTCATTAGCAGAGCGGAGGGCACTGGTAGGTTGGTAGACTGAGACCAGAGAGGAGATGTAGGGTGGTGCTGAGCCATGGAGTGCTTTGTGGATGAGGGTAGTAGTTTTGTACTGGATTCTGGATTGGATGGGTAGCCAGTGTAATGACTGGCACAAGGTAGAGGCATCGGTGTAACGGTTGGCGAGGAATATGATCCTGGCAGCAGCATTCAGGACAGATTGGAGCGGGGAGAGTCTGGTAAAAGGTAGGCCAATTAGTAGAGAGTTACAATAGTCCAGACGAGAATGAATAAGTGAGACAGTAAGAGTTTTTGCAGAGTCGAAAGTAAGAAAAGGGCGAATTCTGGAAATGTTTTTGAGATGCAGATAAGAAGAGCGAGCCAGTGATTGGATGTGGGGGGTGAATGAAAGCTCGGAATCAAGGATGACTCCAAGGCAGCGGGCATGTTGCTTTGGAGTAATGGTGGAACCGCACACAGAGATGGCAATGTCGGGCAAAGGTAGGTTTGTAGACTCTCCATCTCTCGTATCTCCCCTACCCAACCAATCTATTATGGTAAACGGCATCACGCTCACTCCCGCATCTGAATTCCGCTGCCTCGGAGTAACTCGACTCTGCCCTGTCCTTCAAACCGCACATCCAAACTCTTGCCACCTCCTGTCACCTCCAACTCAAAAATATTTCCAGAATCCGTCCCTTCCTCAGCCCTCAATCTACTAAAACTCTTGTGCATGCCCTTATCCTCTCCCGCCTTGATTACTGCAACACCCTCCTCCATGGCCTCCCCGCTAACTCTCTTGCACCACTCCAGTCTGTCCTCAACTAATCCACCTCTCTCTTCGCTGCTCCCCTGTTTCTCCCCTCTGCAAATCCCTCCACTGGCTCCCAATTCCCCAACCAATCGAGTTCAAACTACTAACACTGACCTACAAAGCAATCCAAAACCTGTCCCTTCCCCATATCTCAGGACTAATCTCCCAATATCGTCCCTCACGTAATCTTTGATCCTCCCAAGACCTCCTACTCTCCTCCACACTTATTCATTCCTCACACAACCGCCTCCAAGATTTCTCCTGCATATCCCCCATCCTCTGGAATTTCACGCCTCAACACGTCCAATTATCCACCACCCTCTGATCCTTCGGATGGACCCTGAAAACCCATCTCTTCAGGTAAGCTTACAGCCTGCAATTACCATTCTACCACATCACCAACCACCCGAGCTGCCGCCTCACCACCACCAGAGCTGCTGCACCCTGACCTTTTGTCTATTGCCCATTATCCCATAGAATGTAAGCCCGCAACGAGAGGGTCCTCTCCCCTCTGTACCAGTCTGTCATCGTAAATTTGTTTACTGTAAACAATATCTATCACTTTGTATGTAACCCCTTCTCATGTACAGCACCATGGAATTAATGGTGCTATATAAATTAATGATAATAATAATAATTTCTTTTTAGGAAGATAGAAGGGTTAAAAGTTGACCAGTAATTTCTAATTTTTCCAACAAAATTTACAAAACCATTTTTTTAGGGACCACATGACATTTGAAGTGACTTTGAGGGGTCCACATGACACAAAATGCACAAAAGTGACACCATTCTAAAAACCAACCCTCAAGGTGCTTAAAACCACATTCAAGAAGTTTTTTTTAATCCTTCTGGTGCTTCACAGGAATTTAATGGAACGTGGAAGAAAAAAATTAATAATTTAACTTTTTTCTCAAAAATGTTACTTTAGATCTAACTTTTTTTTTTTATTTTCGCAAGGGTAACAAGAAAAAATGGACCATAAAATTTATTGTGCAATTTCTCCTGAGCATGCCGATATCCCATATGTAAACTGCTGTTTGGGCAGTCGGCAACACTCAGAATGGAAGGAGTGCCATTTATGTTTTTGAATGTAAAATTAGTTGAAATAATTAGCATTCGCCATGTCACGTTTGGAGAGCCCTTGATGTGCCTAAACAGTGGAAACTGCCCACAAGTGACACCAGTTTGGAAATTGGACACTTCAGGGAACTTATCTAGATGTGTGGTGAGCACCTTAAACTCCAAAGTACTACACAGAAGTTTATAACGTTGAACTTTGAAAATAAAAAAATCACATCCACAAAAATATTCTTTTAGCCCCAATTTTTTAAATTTTCACAAGGATAGCAGGAGAAAGTGGAACCCAAAATTTGTAGTTCAATTTCTCCTGAGTACACAGACCAGACCCTTCATATGTGGGGGTTATTAACTGTTTGGACGCTGTTTTTGATGGAGTGATCTGCGACTGTCATGTCGCATTTGGAGAGTCTCGTATGTGCCTAAACAGTGGAAAAACAAACAATTGACCCCAATTTCGAAACTAGACCCCTCAAGAAATTCATCTAGATGTATGGTGAGTACCTTGAACCCACAGGTGCTTCACAGAAATTTATAACATTCATCTGTGAAAAATTTTAAAAAAAATTTCCCACAAATTTTTTTCCACAAGTTGTTTCATATTCACAAGGATAGCAGGAAAAATAAACCTCATTTTACAAACTACACCTTTCAAAGAATTCTCTAAGTGTGCAGTGATCATATTGACACCACAGTTGTGTCACAAAATGTTATACCATTGAGCAGTGAAGAAAAAAAAATTACATTTTTACCTCACAAATTTTGTTTTATCCTCAGATTTTACATTTTAACACTGGGAAATGGGTAAAAATGGCACCAAAAATTGTCCCATAATTTATGCTGAATGTAGAAATGCGCCATATGTGGCTGTACAGTACTGCTTAGTCACACGGTGAGACTCTGGAGGCACAGAGCGCTAATTTGTGTACAGTAGTTTGCGGACTCAAAATACAGATACAGAGCCACCATTGACAATCCAGAATTCCCCCCTGGAGTTGGAGTGAGTAAATTCCTGGTCTTCAACTATAAAACTAGACTTCATCAGGTCCTTGCAAATTTCATTAATCTACCATCGCTAAACGACCTTAAAGCTCTTTACCCCGATCAAACCATACCTTTGTTTTCATACCTCCAGTTCCATTCATTCATTGATTCCCTTCAGCCGTTCTCAGTGCTCAAGTCTGACCCTTCTCCGTTTGATTCACTGCTGATCGGAGAAGCTGCACTCAAGCTTACGATCTCCCAAATATATTATATTTTGTCATGTGAGACTAACACAGAGCCCCTATGGTTCAAGAAAAAATTGGAGAGAGAGATTGAGATGACCTTCGAGGTGCAATGGAACAAAACATTATTTTGCACACACAGACTTTCATTGGCTTGTAAAGCTCAAGAAAAAATTTACAAAATCATAACTAGCTGGTATCATTGCCCAGCAGATCTTCATAAGATATTTCCCTCTGTCTCCAATAGATAAATAACATGAAAAGAGAACCAATTAGAGAGCTTACATCCCTATTAGTTATACAAGAGTGAAAATATAACGAAGTCCAGTCAATAAATGAATAAATAACAGGTCTTTATTAATCAGTAAATGAACAGGACATAGAAAATTTAAATAACACACTTAACAAAAATAATTAAATCTTTATAAAATCAGGCGGGCAGTGACAGATCCGTGTAGCAATAACGTGGGCAAAAAAGTATATATGCAAATAGTGGGTAGGGAAACATCATATGAGGCACTAAATGTGTAAATAATCCGTTCTAAGAGGACTAAAAAGACGTACTCAAAATGTAAAGGTAAACAGGTGCAACTATTATCTAGCAATACAAAAAATACAATTCTTATAAACCACAATGGGCATAGATCACTAGAACATATTGCCAGAGAGAGTAAAAATAATCCCAAAATATTCTTTAACTACGTAAATAGTAAGAAACTAAAAAATGATAGTGTTGGCCCCCTTAAAAATAGTCTGGGTGAAATGGTGGATGAGGAAAAAGCCAATATGCTAAATTACTTTTTGTTTTTTTTTATCAGTATTTACACAAGAAAATCCCATGGCAGACAATATGATCAGTGATAACAAAAACTCCCCATTAAATGTCACCTGCTTAACCCAGCAGGAAGTACGGCGGCGTCTAAAAATTACTAAAATTGACAAATCTCTGGGCCCGGATGGGATACGTCCCCGAGTACTGGAGGAATTAAGTACAGTCATTGATGGACCATTATTTTTAATCTTTAAAGACTCCATAATAACAGGGTCTGTACCACAGGAGTGGCGTATAGCAAATGTGGTGCCAATATTCAAAAAGGGGACAAAAACTGAACTTGGAAATTATAGACCAGTAAGCTTAACCTCTACTGTGGGTAAAATCCTGGAGGGTTTTCTAAGGGATGCTATACTGGAGTATCTGAAGAGGAATAACTTCATGACCCAATATCAACATGGGTTTACTAGGGACCGTTCCTGTCAGACTAATCTGATCAATTTCTATGAAGAGATAAGTTCCGGACTGGACCAAGGGAACACAGTGGACGTAGTGTATATGGACTTTTCAAAAGCTTTTGATACGGTGTCACACGAAAGGTTGATACATAAAATGAGAATAATGGGGATAGGGGAAAATATGTGTAATTGGGTTAAGAGCTGGCTCAGGGATAGGAAACAAAGGGTGGTTATTAATGGAGCACACTCGGATGGGTCGCGGTTAGCAGTGGGGTTCCACAGGGGTCAGTATTGGGCCCTCTTCTTTTTAACATATTAATGGCCTTGTAGGGGGCATACAGAGCAGAATTTCAATATTTGCAGATGACACTAAACTCTGCAGGGTAATCAATACAGAGGAGGACAATTTTATATTACAGGATGATTTATGTAATCTAGAAGATTAGGCGGATAAATGGCAATGAGCTTTAATAGGGATAAATGTAAGGTCATGCACTTGGGTAGAAGTAATAAGATGTACAGTTTAGTCCATATATATTTGGACAGAGACAGCATTTTTCTAATTTTAGTTATAGACATTACCACAATGAATTTTAAACCAAACAATTCAGATGCAGTTGAAACTCAGACTTTCAGCTTTCATTTGAGGGTATCCACATTAAAATTGGATGAAGGGTTTAGGAGTTTCAGCTCCTTAACATGTGCGACCCTGTTTTTTTAAAGGGACCAAAAGTAATTGGACAATTGACTCCAAGGCTATTTCATGGACAGCTGTGGGCAATCCCTTCATTATGTCATTCTCAATTAAGCAGATAAAAGGCCTGGAGTTGATTTGAGGTGTGCTGCTTGCATTTGGGAGGTTTTGCTGTGAAATAAACATGCGGTCAAAGGAGCTCTCCATGCAGGTGAAACAAGCCATCCTTAACATGCGAAAACAGAAAAAAAAACATCTGAGAAATTGCTACGATATTAGAAGTGGCAAAATCTACAGTTTGGTACATTCTGAGAAAGAAAGAAAGCACTGGTGAACTCGTCAATGCAAAAAGACCTGGGCGCCCACGGAAGACAACAGTGGTGGATGATCACAGAATAATCTCCATGGTGAAGAGAAACCCCTTCACAACAGCCAACCAAGTGAACAACACTCTCCAGGAGGTAGGCGTATCAATATCCAAATCTACCATAAAGAGAAGACGGCATGAAAGTAAATACAGAGGGTTCACTGCATGGTGCAAGCCACTCATAAGCATCAAGAATAAAAAGGCCAGACTGGACTTTGATAAAAAAAAACATCTAAAAAAGCCAGTACAGTTCTGGAAGAACATTCTTTGGACACATGAAACCAAGATCTACCAGAATGATGGAAAGAGAAAAGTATGGCGAAGGCATGGTACAGCTCATGATCCAAAGCATACCACATCATCTGTAAAACATGGGGGAGGCAGTGTGATTACTTGGGCATGCATGGCTGCCAGTGGCACTGGGTCGTTATTATTTATTGATGGTGTGACACAGGACAGAAGCAGCCGAATGAATTCTGAGGTATTCAGAGCCATACTGTGTGCTCAGATCCAGCCAAATGCAGCCAAACTGATTGGTCGTCGTTTCATACTACAGATGGACAATGACCCAAAGCAACCCAGGAGTTTATTAAAGCAAAGAAGTGGAATATTCTTGAACGGCCAAGTCAGTCACCTGAACTCAACCTAATTGAGCATGCATTTCACTTGTTAAAGACTAAACTTCAGACAGAAAGGCCCACAAACAAACAGCAACTAAAAACCACCACAGTGATGGCCTGGCAGAGCATCCAAAGGAGGAAGCACAGCGTCTGTGATGTCCATGAGTTCAAGACTTCAGGCAGTCATTGCCAACAAAGGGTTTTCAACCAAGTACTAGAAATTAACATTTTATTTAAAATTATTTAATCTGTCCAATTACTTTTGGTCCCTTTAAAAACAGGGTGGCACATGTTAAGTAGCTGAAACTCCTAAACCCTTCATCCAATTTTAATGTGGATACCCTCAAATGGAAGCTGAAAGTCTGAACTTCATCTGCATCTCAATTGTTTTGTTTAAAATTCATTGTGGTAATGTCTATAACCAAAATTAGAAAAATGTTGTCTCTGTCCAAATATAAATGGACTTAACTGTATAACTATGTGCTTAATTGTAAAACTCTGGACAAAACCATCAATGAAAAACACATGGGTGGATGACAAACTCACATTTAGTGGCCAGTGTCAGGCAGCTGCTACAAAGGCAAATAAAATAATGGGATGCATTAAAAAAGGCATAGATGCTCATGAGGAGAACATAATTTTACCTCTATACAAGTCACTAGTTCGACCACACTTAGAATACTGTGTATAGTTCTGGTCTCCGGTGTATAAGAAAGACATAGCTGAACTAGAGCGGGTGCAGAGAACAGCGACCAAGGTTATTTGGAGACTGGGGGGTCTGCAATACCAAGATAGGTTATTACACTTGGGGCTATTTAGTTTGGAAAAACGAAGGCTAAGGGGTGCTCTTATGTTAATGTATAAATATATGAGGGGACAGTACAAAGACCTTTCTGAGGATCTTTTTAATCATAGACCTCAGACAAGGACAAGGGGGCATCCTCTACGTCTGGAGGAAAGAAGGTTTAAGCATAATAACAGACGCGGATTCTTTACTGTAAGACCAGTGAGACTATGGAACTCTCTGCCGTATGATGTTGTAATGAGTGATTCATTACTAAAATTTAAGAGGGGACTGGATACCTTTCTTGAAAAGTATAATGTTACAGGGTATATATACTAGACTCCTTGATAGGGCGTTGATCCAGGGAACTAGTCTGATTGCCGTATGTGGAGTCGGGAAACAATTTTTTTCTCCAATGTGGAGCTTACTCTTTGCCACATGTTTTTTTTTTGCCTTCCTCTGGATCAACATGTTAGGGCATGTTAGATTAGGCTATGGGTTAAACTAGATGGATTTAAAGTCTTCCTTCAACCTTAATAAATATGTTACTATATACCACCCCATATCTGCACCTTAGGGTATAATAACCCCATCTGAGATCAAAAACAGCTAAAGTCAAAATGACAAGGAAACTCTTTACCCTTATCTAAAGTGCCCACATGCCGCACTGGAGTCAATAGATGCTGGAGATGTGAAAATACTGAAGGAACTATGCCTCATATCTGGTGGGAATGCCATCAAATGAGTGGCCTCTGGAGCAAGGTCTTTGATGTTTACAAACACATTACAGGGGAATCATCTACTTGAACTCCCCAGATCGGACTTCTTTCTATGATACCAGTGTCTTTTCACCCCCAAGGGTGGTTTGCACGTTCATGACCGGGCCAATTTTTACAATTCTGACCACTGTCCCTTTATGAGGTTATAACTCTGGAACGCTTGCATGGATCCCGGTGATTCTGACATTGTTTTCTCGTGACAACTTTTACTTCATGTTAGTGATAAAATTTCCTTGACATTCCTTGACGGAAATTTGTCGAAAATTTTGAAAATTTCACAATTTTCCAACTTTGAATTTTCATGCCCTTAAATCACAGAGATATGTCACACAAAATACTTACTAGATAACATTTCCCACATGTCTACTTTACATCAGCACAATTTTGGAACCAACATTTTTTTTTGCTAGAGAGTTATAAGGGTTAAAAGTTGACCAGCAATTTCTCATTTTTACAACACCTTTTTTTTAGGGACCACATCACATTTAAAGTCACTTTGAGGGGTCTATATGATAGAAAATACTCAAGTGTGACACCATTCTAAAAACTGCACCCCTCAAGGTGCTCAAAATCGCATTCAATAAGTTTATTAACCCTTCAGGTGTTTCACAGGAATTTTTGGAATGTTTAAAAAAAATGAACATTTAACTTTTTTCACAAAAAATTTACTTCAGATCCAATTTGCTTTATTTTACCAAGGGTAACAGGAGAAATTGGACCCAAAACGTTGTTGTACAATTTGTCCTGAGTATGTAGATACCCCATATTCGGGGGGAACCACTGTTTGGGCGCATGACAGAGCTCGGAATGAAAGGAGCGCTGTTTGACTTTCCAATGCAAAATTGTCTGGAATTGAGATAGGACGCCATGTCACTTTTGGAGAGCCCTTGATGTGCCTAAACAGTAGAAACCCCCACAAGTGACCCCATTTTGGAAAGTAGACCCCCTAAGGAACTTATCTAGATGTGTGATGAGCACTTTGACCCACCAAGTGCTTCACAGAAGTTTATAATGTAGATCCGTAAAAATAAAAAAATAATATTTTTTCACAAGAATCATATTTTCGCCCCATAATTTTTTATTTTCTCAAGGGTAATAGAAGAAATTGGACCCCAAAAACTGTTGTGCAATTTGTCCTGCGTACGCTGATACCCCATATGTGGGGGTAAACCACTGTTTGGGCCCATGGCAGAGCTCGGAAGGGAAGGAGCGCCGTTTGACTTTTCAGTGCAAAATTGACGAATTAAGATAGGAAGCCATGTCGCGTTTGGAGAGCCACTGATGCACCTAAACAGTGGAAACCCCCACAAGTGACCCATATTGGAAACTAGACCTCCAAAGGAACTTATCTATATGTGTTGTGAGAACTTTGAGCCCCCAAGTGTTTCACTAGTTTATAACGCAGAGCCATGAAAATAAAAAATCCTTTTTTTTTTCCACAAAAAATATTTTTTAGCCCCCAGTTTTGTATTTTCCCAAGGGTAACAGGAGAAATTGAACCCCAAAAGTTGTTGTCCAATTTGTCCTGAGTACGCTGATACCCCATATGTGGAGGGAACCACCATTTGGGCGCATCGCAGAGCTCGGAAGGGAAGGAGCGCTGTTTGGAATGCAGACTTGCGTTTGCAGAGCCCCTGATGTACCTAAACAGTAGAAACCCCCCACAAGTGACCCCATATTGGAAACTAGACCTCCAAGGAACTTATCTAGATATGTTGTGAGAACTTTGAACCCCCAAGTGTTTCACTACAGTTTATAACGTAGAGTCGTGAAAATAAAAATCTTTTTTTTCCCACAAAAATGATTTTTTAGCCCCAAAATTTTTATTTTCCCAAGGGTAGCAACCAAAATTGGACCCCAAAAGTTGCCCAATTTGTCCTGAGTACGCTGATACCCCATATGTTGGGGTAAACCCGTTTGGGCGTACGGGAGAGCTCGGAAGGGAAGGAGCACTGTTTTACTTTTTCAACGCAGAATTGGCTAGAATTGAGATTCGATGCCATGTTGCATTTGGAGAACCCCTGATATGCCTAAACAGTGGAAACCCCCCAATTCTAACTCCAGCGCTAACCCCAACACACCCCTAACCCTAATCCCAACACTAACCATAACTCTAACCACACCCCGAACACGCCCTTAACCCTAATCCCAACCCTAACCACACCCCTAACTCTAACACATCCCTAATCCTAATCCCAACCATAACCCTAACCACACCCCTAACCCTGAAACACCCCTAACCCTAATCCCAACCGTAAATGTAATCCTAACCCTAACTTTAGCCCCAACCCTAACTGTAGCCCTAACCCCTAACATTAGCCCTAACCCTAATGGGAAAATAGAAATAAATGCATTTATTTTATTATTTTTCCCTAACTAAGGCGGTGATAAAGGGGGGTTTGATTTACTATTTCTAGCTGGTTTTTATAGCGGGTTTTTATGTTTGGCTACTATCACACACTAAAAGACGCTTTTTATTGCAAAAAATAGTTTTTGCATTACCACATTTTGAGAGCTATAATTTTTCCATATTTTGGTCCACAGAGTCATGTGAGGTTTTGTTTTTTTGTGGGACGAGTTATCGTTTTTATTGGTAACATTTTTGGGCACATGACATTTTTTGATTGCTTTTTATTCCGATTTTTGTTAGGCAGAATGAACAAAAACTAGCAATTCATGAATTTCTTTGGGGGAGGCGTTTATACCGTTCCAAGTTTGGTAAAATTGATAAAGCAGTTTTATTCTTCAGGTCAGTACGATTACAGTGATACCTCATTTATATTTTTTTTATGTTTTGGCGCTTTTATACAATAAAAACTATTTTAGAGAAAAAATAATTATTTTTGCATCGCTTTATTCTGAGGGCTATAACTTTTTTATTTTTTCGCTGATGACGCTGTATGGCAGCTCGTTTTTTGCGGTACAAGATGATGTTTTCAGCGGTACAATGTTTATTTACATCTGTCTTTTTGATCGCGTGTTATTCCACTTTTTGTTCGGCGGTATGATGATAAATCATTGTTTTATGTCTCTTTTTTTTTACGGTGTTCACTGAAGGGGTTAACTAGTGGGAGTTTTATAGGCCGGGTTGTTATGGACGCGGCGATACTAAATATGTGTACTTTTATTGTTTTTTTCATTATTTACATAAAGAAATGTATTTATTGGAACAATATTTTTTTTCTTTAGGATTTTTTTTTTTTTTTACACATGTTAATATTTTTTTTTTTTACTTTATAACATTGCCCTAGGAGGGGACATGACTATGCAGTGTCAGATCACTGACCTGACACTTTGCAAAGCACAAAGCTCTCAGCAGGCGCTTGCAAGCCACCTCCATGCAGGACCCGGAAGGCCGCCCGCGGCCATATTGGATCCGTGGCCTGCAGGGAGGAGACTCTCAGAACAACACGATCATAACGCGCTGTTCCGAAGGTCTCAGGGAAGCATGCAGGGAGCCCCCTCCCTGTGCGATGCTTCCCTTTGCCGCCAGAACGCTGCGATCATGTTTGATCGCAGTGTTCTGGAGGTTAAAGTGCCGGGAGCGGTCAGTGACCACTCCTGTCACATAGTGCCGGATGTCAGCTGTAATAATCAACTGATACTCGGCTGCGCTCCCCCCTTGATCGCGGCTGATCGATGATGACGTACTATCCCATCCCTGGGAATAAAGTCCCAGGTCACCTCGACGGGATAGTACATCAGATGGCAGAAAGGGGTTAAATCTATCAAAAGAGGATTTCTGAGACACTTTATCTGCCACTGGAGCAGTCATTCCCAGACACTGGCAATCTAGATTCACTCCATCTATCCAAGAATGGTCTCTTGAAATGGATTTTTCGTATAGAATGGAAAGACTCTCTGCTCGTAATAAAATTAGCACAGACAACTTGTTCTGTACTTTGCAAAAATGGATTTCATTCAGAGATTCCCCAGGGTACAACTCAATCCTTCTGTCATGATGAACACATCGTATATTGTGCTTGTACATATTTGAATCTGGGCGGATTCATAAACCTGGCTCATCTCTTCTCCCCTGAGGATCTCTTCTTGACTTTTCTATTTTGTTTTAATTTCCTACTAAAAGTTCTTTTCTTTTCTTTGTCAGGCTTGACAAAGCCCAATTTGATTGCAAGAAGTCAATTCAATTAAAACACATACAAATGTGTTTTCTTAACCAAATATTCACACATTAGCCTAAGTAGTGCCAAGCATTGGCTGAAATATTTCTCCACTGCATGCGGGAGCACTGCAAACATATTAACTGGAGTGACATCCTGATTCACCATATGCTGATGGTTTGGTGGATGCCTGCAAAATACTTCCTGCTCATATGGTTACAGTCAGCTACTACTGGAGGAAGATTAAAGCTCTGGGAGTCCTTGTTGGGATTCATAGTAAATATAGAAAAACTGACTGAACAGCCATCTAGTCTGAACTGGTGCATAACCAAAAAGTCTTACATAGCAAATAGATAATGGCTGCACTCAAGTTTATTGTGCTAAAGCAAGGAAATGTGCAATACATGAAATGTGAACAGCATAATGGCTTGTGAAATTTATGAAAAAACACATGAGATTTTTAGCACAAAATTTGGCCAAATATTGTGAGCCCATTCACCAAACGTCAAGGTAATCTCAGATCGAATGGGTAACTAACCTGTCTGCCTAGTGTGAACACTTACCTATGGCTAATAAAATGGTAAAGCCTGTATTTATAGAGGAGGTTAGAACCAACTGTGTTTGGATGTAGTTAAAATCACAGCATGGTGAAGGGCGGGGCGTTCAAGTCAGAAAAAGCAATACATAGTAAATATAGAAAAACTGACTGAACAGCCATCTAGTCTGAACTGGTGCATAACCAAAAAGTCTTACATAGCAAATAGATAATGGCTGCACTCAAGTTTATTGTGCTAAAGCAAGGAAATGTGCAATACATGAAATGTGAACAGCATAATGGCTTGTGAAATTTATGAAAAAACACATGAGATTTTTAGCACAAAATTTGGCCAAATATTGTGAGCCCATTCACCAAACGTCAAGGTAATCTCAGATCGAATGGGTAACTAACCTGTCTGCCTAGTGTGAACACTTACCTATGGCTAATAAAATGGTAAAGCCTGTACTTGTTGGGATTCAGACTTTTTGCTGTAAATAGAAACCTTAAAGGATTTGTCCAATTTTAGCAGAATGTTTTTTTTCACCCTACACAGCAAAAAATATGCCATTAATATAGGATTGGTAACATTTTAAGTGCTTCTATGTCTGACAATTGGTTTAGTCAATAGACCAACCTTATGACTACTTAGAAAATTTGAAAAAAGCTATAAGGTGTATATAGATTTTACAATTAGGCACATACTTCTAGTAAGACAGCATACAATATTGTAGAATATAGTATAGGTGATTGTATCATTGCAGGTTAAAGACCTCTAAAGGGACAAAAAAATAAAGTAAAAAAAAATAAAAGTTTTTAAAACTTTAAACCATTCCCCTTTTCCCACCATTCAAAATAAAGACGTTACAAAAATAAGTGTATTTGGTATTACCTTGTACGTAAAACTCCGGTTTATCAAAATATTAAATTAGTTAAATCAAATGGTAAAAGTCATAATGTAGAAAAGAAATCAAAACGCCAAAATAGACTTCACGCCTCCCTTATAAAATGCAATGGAAACATTGTATATACCCCAAATTGGTATCTATAAAACTGTCAGATCATCACACAGAAAATAAACCCTCAAACAACTCAAGGATAAGTACTGCAGCAGTGGTATAACTAGAGTCCAATGGGCCCTGATTCAAAATTTGGACCTGCACCCCACCCCTGCTTCCACATGTTGGTCAGATGTATGGGCCCTTGTAGCGTTCTAAATCCTATTAGAACATAAGAGTTGTTCCCCCTCCCCATTATGTAGTAATGTTCCCCATCTTGGGCTCTTTCGTGGTATATATGTCCCTGATCCCGGGCCCATCCTTGTGCATATGTCCCTCATCCAGGCCCCATCCTGGGGTAAATACAGCTCTGATTTTTTTTTTTATAGGTATATTTTTGAGTAAAATATAAATTGTTTTTTTATTCTATAAACTTGTGAAAACATGTCTCCGAATTTCCAAGCAATAAATTTTGTATTTTTTTTGCTGACAAAGAAAAATGGTCCAAAATAAAAAAAAAAAACAGTGCTTTCAGACCTCAAATTATGCAAAGAAGACAAGTTCATAATCATTTAGAAACAGCAATACTAATGTTTTAACTCAGGAAGAGTTCTGAAATCAATATTTTGTGGAATACCCATGATTTTTAATCACAGCTTCCATGCGTCTTGGCATGCTTTCCACCAGTCTTTCACACTGCTTCTGGCGCAAAAATTTAAGCAGTTCTTTGTTTGATGGCTTGTGACTATCCATCATCCCCTTGATTACATTCCAAAGGTTTTCAATGGGGTTCAGGTCCGGAGATTGTGCTGCCCATGACAGGGTTTTGATGTAGTGGTCTCTTAATTTTTGCCAGAGCTGTATATGACCTCCATACTGGCATATATGTTCCCCATCCTGGCATATATGTCTCCCATGCTCGGATATATGTACCTCATCCTAGTGTATCTGTGTATATATGTGTTTGTATGTCCTCCAGATATCCTGGTATATACTGTATGTCCCTAATTCTGAGCTCCAGCCTGATATATATGTTCCCCATCCTAGTATATATATCCCCCATCCTCAGATGTCTGTCCCTCATCCTAATGTATATATATATATATATATATGTATATATACACTCACTGGCCACTTTATTAGGTACACCATGCTAGTAACGGGTTGGACCCCTTTTGCCTTCAGAACTGCCTCAATTCTTCGTGGCATAGATTCAACAAGGTGCTGGAAGCATTCCTCAGAGATTTTGGTCCATATTGACATGATGGCATCACACAGTTGCCGCAGATTTGTCGGCTGCACATCCCTGATGCGAATCTCCCGTTCCACCACATCCCAAAGATTTCATGTTGTTTACGCCAAATTCTGACCCTACCATCCGAATGTCGCAGCAGAAATCGAGACTCATCAGACCAAGCAACGTTTTTCCAATCTTCTACTGTCCAATTTCGATGAGCTTGTGCAAATTGTAGCCTCAGTTTCCTGTTCTTAGCTGAAAGGAGTGGTACCCGGTGTGGTCTTCTGCTGCTGTAGCCCATCTGCCTCAAAGTTCGACGCACTGTGCGTTCAGAGATGCTCTTAGGCCTACCTTGGTTGTAACGGGTGGCGATTTGAGTCACTGTTGCCTTTCTATCAGCTCGAACCAGTCTGCCCATTCTCCTCTGACCTCTGGCATCAACAAGGCATTTCCGCCCACAGAACTGCCGCTCACTGGATTTTTTTTCTTTTTCGGACCATTCTCTGTAAACCCTAGAGATGGTTGTGCGTGAAAATCCCAGTAGATCAGCAGTTTCTGAAATACTCAGACCAGCCCTTCTGGCACCAACAACCATGCCACGTTCAAAGGCACTCAAATCACCTTTCTTCCCCATACTGATGCTCGGTTTGAACTGCAGGAGATTGTCTTGACCATGTCTACATGCCTAAATGCACTGAGTTGCCGCCATGTGATTGGCTGATTAGAAATTAAGTGTTAACAAGAAGTTGGACAGGTGTACCTAATAAAGTGGCCAGTGAGTGTATATATATATATATATATATATATTTATTGTAAGGCTGCGGTAGCATCGTACGCAATGAAGAGGCAGTGACCCACAAATTCAAACACAAAAGTCTCTTTTAATGTGTTTCTTCACAGCATTAAAGTCCATTTCACATAAATGCATATAACTTCAGTGGATATTATCAGTGACCAGTTTACACCGGTTCAAAGCAATACATATCACATGGCTTTAGATTTGCAGTTTCTAAGCAGGCCAGACTTCCCTTGTCCAGTTTCCCTGGGCGACCGCACGCCATCTCACAGTCTCTATACGTCTCCAAACACACAGCCTCATATGTTGCAGACACTACACACGCCAGCCCTCTTCTGACTAGTTCCCGTGGGTGTCCTGCATCGCTGTATCACAGTCTCTTTACTCACACAGTCGTACACAGTTCAGGATATCCTCCGGATAGCAGCCGGGCACCATATCCACCTGTTTGCAATCGTTGCACATGCTAGTCCTCATTCGGGCACAGGACATCCACCTCCGGGCACAGGACTGTCCGCATCCGACTCCTTCGGGCACAGTACATCCACCTCCGGGCACAGGACTGTCCACAACCGAGACCAGTACCATGGATGACTTGCATCTCTGTGTACGGTGCGGGTGCCAGGCTATTCAGCTGCCCTGGGTGCTGGCTCTGCTGGCCTGTGCCTTCATGCACTCTGCAGACCAGCACACACCAGACTGACACTGACGTGCACCTCGCACACCTGACCTGACACATAACACGGCATGACACGGCCTGACACACCCATATCCCTTACTGCAGGGTTTTTAAACACACACAAACCTGTGGCCTTCAGCCACCTGGAAAACCCGGACCGGAAATCCGTGACTCTCATGCACACCTATGGACTTCATCCGTCTGCATGCACATTCTGGGGAGAACAAACAGCGCCCCCCTAGCTGTATCAGAGGCCACAGCCTCACAATATATATATATATACAGCTCTGGCAAAAATTAAGAGACCACCACATCAAAACCCTGTCATGGGCAGCCCAATCTCCAGACCTGAACCCCAATGAAAACGTCTGGAATGTAATCAAGAGGATGATGGATAGTCACAAGTCATCAAACAAAGAAGAACTGCTTAAATTTTTGCGCCAGAAGCCGTGTGAAAGACTGGTGGAAAGCATGCCAAGACGCATGAAAGCTGTGATTAAAAATCATGGTTATTCCACAAAATATTGATTTCTGAACTCTTCCTGAGTTAAAACATTAATATTGTTGTTTCTAAATGATCATTAACTTGTTTTCTTTGCATTATTTAAGGTCTAAAAGCACTGGGGTGTTTTTCTTTTTCTTTTTACCATTTTTATTAGTCAGAAAAAAAAAATACTAAATGTATTGCTTGGAAACTCGGAGACATGTTGTCAGAAGTTTGTAGAATAAAAGAACAATTTACATTTTACTCAAAAATATACATATAAAGAGAATAATAGACAAACTGAACATTTTGCAGTAGTCTCTTAATTTTTGCCAGAGCTGTATGTCCTTCATCCTGGTATATACAGTATGTACCCCATCCTGGTGTATATGACCTACATTCTGGTATATACAGTATGTTGCTTGAAACTGAAATGTCACCATGCCATGTGGGTCTGAATAAAATCCACATTTTTTCACTAAAAGTCTATGGAGTGCTGCCTTCCCTATTTTTTCACTTTATCTGGATTGGAGCAAGTATTGGATGCTTTGCTGTGGAGGCATGTGTACCCTCTTGTCGGATATGTGCTGTTCCATTTTTTCTTTTATATACATATATATTATATAATGTCCTTCATCCTGGTATATACAGTATGTTGCCCATCCTGGTATATATGTTGCCCATCCTGGTATGTATGTCCCCCATTCTAGTATATATGTTCCCCATCCTGTACTGACACTGACTGGTGACCGGTTCATGCAGTGTTGTGAATCCCCTTATGTATTTTATTGATGCCTGGACCGTATAATAAAAACATTTATTGCTATTCTCCCGTCGTGTCGCCCATATTTCTTCATAAATTGTAAGCTTGCAAGCAGGGCCCTCACTTCTTTTAGTATATGTTGATTTTAAGGTTTTTCTGTAATGTCTTTATTGTCTGTACAAGTCCCCTCTAAAATGTAAAGTGCTGCGGAATATGCTGGCGCTATAGAAATAAAATTATTATTCTAATGAGTTATGTGTAGACTGTGACACCTACAGTCTGTATGGATGTTGCTTGAAACTAAAAAGTCATCAGAATAATCAATCTACAACTATTAAATGATAAGGGACCCATACACCATCAATGACTGTTGGCCATCAGCTATCCTTTCCCACCCCAATATACACATGTGTTTACAATGAGAAGAGGTGTATAAGCCATTGCCAGACACCTCGATCACGTTCTCCATCGTGGACAAGTCAACACAACCCCATATGACGTTACTGTAATGTGTATGGGTATCACAGTAAATAATGTTTTCTTCTGTATTCCTCATTAACTAGATTTTGTTCACAAAATATAATTTTGTGGTTCTCTTAAATATCCCCATTTGAAATGAAATTACAGCAATTAGCATCATAAAACTTAAACATAACGAGTTAGAAAATACATTTCCACTAAAGGCTATTTGTCTAGTGTACATAATCGTTTCAGATTGCTTTATTTGTAACCTGTGCCAAATATCTTGCAACCTGGCAAATTCTTGTGATTTGAGAAAATTAAACCACGCATTACAACCAGTTCCTCTCTCGATATGAAAGAGTTCTGAGAAGGCACACATCCAAGTGGGTAAACGGCGTGTCATTTATTTTTGTATTGTAGCATGATGTGCACAGCAAAATGTTTTCATAGCTGCAACTACTTTCCCACTAACAGCCCTGTGTTTTTGCCAAAAACATGTCCAATGTTAAACTGTTAGTGTTATAGGGTTTATATAAGGTATCGCTTCATTTTACAGTCTGTTTTGCCTTGAAATCAAGTGAAAGAATTTCAGTTAAGGTTAATTGTGCTATTTCGACATACTGCTGAAAATAGCCTCAGAATAAAATGTCCAGACATAAGCATCACCACTACAGATCTAGAGCAGGGATCTCCAACCTATAGCTCGAGAACAACATGTGGCTCATGAGCCTAAGATTGGTGGGTCGCGGCTGTCTGTCAGCTTGGTGCACTAGCACCAAGTCTAGAAAACAGCTACGAAAAGCAGGTCTCCAGATGTTGACTTTTGTGAGTAGCCCCACACAAAAGAGCAGATATGGCTGCTCATATACTGGCTTTAGATTAAGAATAGTAATCTGGAGATAGAATGATACTGCCAGTTGGAGGAGGTGCTTAAAGTTTGATGTGACAATGCCATGGAGTGCTAGATGTAAGAATACCGAAATGGTGGCAAAGTGGAAACATGGATATCAGTGGGTGAAATAAATACTGAACACATCACCAATTTTCTAAGTAAATATATTTCTAAAGGTGTTATTGACATGAGATTCTCATCAAATCTCGGTAACAACCCATCTAATCCACATGATTAAAGCAATCAAACCATAGATGTCCATAAATTAAGTTATGTGTAATAAAAAAAAATGACCCAGGGAAAAAGTATTGAACGTGCTTACTGAAATGTATTTAATACTTCGTACAAGAGCTTTTTTTTGGTGATGACCCTTTCAAGATCTCTCTTGTATGAAAAAACTAGTTGTATGGATTGATCAGGTGTGATTTTGGCCAATTCTTCCACACAAACATTCTTCTGTAGGCTCCTGCTATGAACTCTAAGCTTTAGATTTTTCCAGAAATTTTCGATTGGATTTAGGTCAGGTGATTAGCTGGGACATTCAAGCAGCTTTATTTTCTTTCTCTGAAACAAATTGAGAATTTCTTGGACTCTGTGTTTGGGATCACTGTATTGCTGAATTGTCCACCCTCATTTTATCATCATCATCATCATAGATAGATAGATTTTTATCAATGATGTCTCTGTATATTTGTCCATTTATCCTTCCTTCAATTATATGAAGTTTGCCAGTGCCAAACGCTGAAAAGCAGCCCCACACCATGATGTTCTCATCTCCAAACTTCACTGTTGGTATGGTGTTTTTGGAGTGATATGTAGTACCTTTTGGCCTCCCAACATGGTGTGCATAATGGCATCCAAAGTGTTCAATGTTGGTCTCATCTGAACAGACTATATTCTCTCAGTATTTCACAGGCTTGTCTAAATGTTGTTGAACAAACGTTAACCATGCTTGAACATGCTTTTTGTTCAGCAATGGAGTCTTGCATGGCTCACATCCTCAAACTGGTGGTACAGCAATTTCTCCGCCACTATCCCAGCCTGGATGCGCTGCTGCAGAAAGCACCACCGCTATATCCTCACGTCCAACGATTGCATCCCGCAGGTCATCGACTTGCTTCGCTACAGAGGTCTAACGGATATCCGTTTGATTAGCAATGTTCCGACACGGTGGAATTCCACTCTATACATGCTGCAGCGGGTGTGGCAGTAGCAACGAGTCCTGGTGCAGTATGTCCTTTTTCATAGCCTGGGCCAACGCAGTCTGGACATGGTGCAAATGAGGCTTGTGGAGTGGGCACAGGTGAAGGACCTTTGCACCCTTTTGCACAGTTTTGAAATGGGTACTACGATGGTTAGCGCTGACTATGCTGTCATCAGCGTCATTATTCCGGTCATCTACATGCTGGAGCACACTTTAAATACTGTGTGAGGAGGTGATGGTCCCTGAGGAAGAGTTAGAAGCAGAGGAGGATGCGGAAGGGATAACAATATCTCACATTTCTGGACAGATGTCGCACAGGCGGGTGCCATGGGAGGGTGGCTTACAGCAATCAAGGGGGCTCATGGTACCAGACAAACTGTTAGTGAAGATGCAGGAGCCGAGGAAGAAATGGAGGAGGATGAAGTGATGAATGTACAACAGTCAGGAGATGAAAAAGATAATTATGTGCTTTCTGTTGTCCGTGGCTGGTGGGAGGGGACAGAGGAAGCAACCTTGAATGTTACCCCACCACCAACACAGCATGGACTTGGACCTCATGGAAGCGCCTGACATATGATCACCTTCTTGTTGCACTATCTTCAACACGATGCATGTATTCTTAGGAAGAAATAGTGCTGACTACTGGGTTGCCACTCTGTTAGATATATGGCACAAGAGTAAATTTAGCCAGATGCTTCCTCATCCCCTGGAAAAGGGATGTGCGCATGCTGAAGTATCAAAACATGCTTATAGACAATCTTATGAGTGGTTTTCCCCAAGACAGCCGTGAGGCACACAGTGTACATCTCAATTCTAGACATCCAACCCCCAGGAACGTCAAGGCGTAATCGCAAAAACAGCAGCAGTGTAAGTGGCATAAGCAATTTCTGTGCGTCATTTAAGACATTTTTAGACCAACCCGTGCACCAGCAGAACAGTGTACAAGTCTGACACATTGTGAACGACTGGAGAGGATGGGGCAGGAGTATCTAGAGCTCAATATCAATGCCATCTGGGGGGGTTGGACCTTTTTGCATTTTGGTCTTCAAAAATGGAATAGTAACCTGAGCGCGTTTGTCACACCTTGGAGGTTTTGTCATGCCCGCAGCCAGCATTCTCTCAGAACATGTCTTCAGTGCTACTGGTGGTGTCCTGACAGGCAAGTGCATCCAGCTGTAATAATTATAGGGGATAACTCAGGAGACTCTTTGCGTGGAACAAGACAACTACAGGACACAGTTTTATAAGTGGTAAAGTCTATATTATCACACGGTGATTCAAACAGGTGCAGAGAGAAACTCAAGTCCACAACACTTGGTGCAAATAATAAACGCAGCTTAGCAGTCTATAGGAAACTTCAGAGGAAAATGCAATCAAGCAGAAAGTCTATGAAGCACAGTTATTCTTGAGGATACTTGACACGAATAAATCCTTGTCTTAGTCCAGGCACAGATTGATATGCTTATTAGGCAGTTCAAATCATATCTTAACTCAACCAGGGAGGCCTGGTTAATAGTCTCAGGTTATTGCAAAGCAGAAACAGCTTACATTACCAGCAAATGCAGATGGAAGTAAACACGAGCAGCAGATGAAGGAGGATTACTGGAAACTTGTGTATGCAGCAGGAACTCAGAGCTGAGTAGCAGGATCACCACACAGGTTCACAGGAGCAGGTGTATAGCCAGGGAGTAATCAGAGGTCATGAGCTGGATGCAAGGCAGAATACTCTAGCACAGACTGAAGGCTGGGGTGGAGTTTTATAGCAGGAAGACACAGTGCACATGAGACCAAAGATGCCATCTTGGAAAAGGGCAGTAATGCACAAAAGGTAAAAAATGTTCAGAGTCCTGACATTACTCCCTTCTTAGAAGCGGCCTCAGGATGATCCTGGACCTGGTTTGTCAGGGAATCTCTGATGAAAACGAGAAATCTTCTGTTGGGCATTGATGTTTTCCACAGGTTCCCAAGAGTCTTCCTCAGGGGGATATCCCTGCCATCTTATCAGATATTGGAGCCGATTCCTGCGAATCCTGGAATCAATAATTTCCTCCACCAAGAATTGTTCTTGCCCATCAATCACCACAGGCTGCGGAGGTGGCACAACACATCCCTGGAAGGTATTAGGAGATACAGGCTTTAGTAAAGATACATGAAAAACTGCGTGTACCTTCATTGTCCTAGGCAGCTTCAGCCGGCAGGCCACAGAGCTCACAATACCGTTGATTTTGAAAGGGCCAATGAATTTCTGTCCAAGTTTTTGTGAAGGAACGTTTAACTTCAGATTCTTAGTTGCTAACCACACAGAATCTCCTACCTTGAACATGGGTGCAGGTTTACGTAATCTATCAGCCGATCTCTTATAACGTTCTTGAGCTGTGGTAAGTGATTCCTTCAGAACCTCCAGATTCTGTCTCATCGCAGTCAGCCTTTCCTCCACTGCTGGAACTGGAGAATTAATTGGAGACCTAGGTAAAATACACGGATGATAACCCAGATTGGCAAAGAAAGGTGTAAATTTAGTGGAGGCGCTCTGAGAATTATTATATGAAAATTCGGCTAACGGCAACAACTCCAACCAATCATCCTGGAGATGGCTGACATAACATCTTAGATATTGTTCCAGCGTCTGGTTGGTATGCTAAATCTGACCATTTGTCTGAGGATGGTAAGCAGAAGAGACACAGACATTAATATTGAGTGCAGAGCAAAACCCCTTCCAGAATCTTGAAGTGAACTGTACTCCACGGTCAGAGATGATCTCATCCGGAACCCCGTGCAACCGAAAGACATTCTGTATAACCAAGTTCACTGTATCTTTAGCTGAGGGGAGGCCGGTGCACGGAACAAAATGAGCAGCTTTAGTCAGGCGATCAACTACCACCATAATTGTATTCATGCCCCCCGATGTAGGCAGCTCCACAATAAAGTCCATTGATATAGACCCCCAAGGGCGGGACGGAACAGGTAATGGTTGTAGAAGACCCGTAGGTGCCACATGAGGAGTCTTGTAACGGGCACATACCTCGCAAGAGAGAACATAGTCCTTGGTATCCTTCAGGCAAGTTGGCCACCAGAAGAATCGGCTCAGGAACTCTTGTGTCTTCTGTACCCCCCTGTGACCAGCCAACTTGGAGTCATGTACCAACTTGAGGATCTGCAGACGGACAACGTCCGGGACGTAGATACGTCGATCTCTGAACCACATACCACCTTTAAAGACAAGATTAATATCCACAGGTGGGTTGGCCAGAAATACATCACCGTCATAGGCCTCCCTGCACTCCTTCCACAAGTCCTGATCGTGGATAACTCTGATGAAATTGGCATCAGATAGAATGGTCTTGGGCGGGGCTCCAGGTACGGAATCCGCAGCATGGATTCGGGATAAAGCATCAGCCTTCCCATTAAGAGAACCTGGACGGTACGAGATAAAGTTAAATTGATTTAAAAATAAGTTCCAACGAGCCTGACGAGGAGAAGGATCTAGCGGATCTAAGGAACTCTAGATTGCGATGGTCAGTTAGCACTATGATCTGTTGTGCAGCTCCTTGCAGATGATGCCTCCATTCTTTGAAAGCCGCAATAATAGCCGGCAATTCCTTGTCTCCCATGTCGTAATTCTTCTCTGCTGAGGTTAGTCTATGGGAAAAGAAAGCACAAGGATGTAGCAGACCCTTCTCTCCAGTTCTTTGGGAGAGAATAGCCCCCAAAGCATTATCAGAAGGGCCATCTCCACAATGAAAGGAAGTGTTGGATCTGGGTGTATCAACAGCGGTGCTGATGTGAAACAGATCTTAAGCCGATCAAAAGCTTCTTGAGACTGTGATGACCACTTAAAGGGCTTTTCCTTCTTTGCCAAGGAAGTAATGGGACGGACAATATCAGAAAAATTTTGAATGAAGCGTCTGAAGAAATTTGCAAAACCAATAAAACGTTGGACCTCCTTAACATTCTTGGGTACCGGCCAGTCAAGGATAGCCTGAATCTTACCAGGTTCCATGTTCAGCCCCTGGGGAGAGATGATATAACCTAAGAACTGTATCTCAAAACGATGGAACTCACATTTCTCTGGCTTAATATACAGATGGTTCTCTTTCAGACGTCTTAAAACAGTTTTGACATGTTCATGTTCCTGTAGAGAGTCAGAAAAGATTAGTATATCGTCCAAATAGATCACTACAAACTGGTCCAACAAATCTCTGAAAATGTCATTAGCAAGGTGTTGAAATGTTGCAGGGGCATTACAAAGCCCGAAGGGCATCACAAGAGATTCAAAGTGTCCATACCGGCATCTGAATTCTGTCTTCCACTCATCCCCTGGACGAATACGCACCAAATTATAAGCCCCACGAAGATCCAGTTTAGAGAACACCTTAGCATGGCGGACTCTTTCCAGTAATTCGGGAATCAGAGGCAAAGGGTAACGGTTTCGTACGGTTACCTTATTGAGTTCTCGATAGTCAACACAGGGTCTCAGGGTCCCATCCTTCTTTACAAAAAAGACAGGTGCCCCTGCTGGTGAGGAAGAAGGACGTATGAAGCCTTTGGCCAGATTTTCATCAATATACTCTTTTAAGGCTTGAAGCTCAGGTGCTGCCAAAGGGTATACGTTACCAAAAGGAATGGCTGCCCCGGGAAGCAGCTCAATGGGACAGTCATAATGCCTGTGTGGAGGAAGTTGATCTGCATTCTTCTTGTCACAGATGTCAGAGAACTCTTTATAAGCTGGAGGTAAAGAAAATACCTGTACATGTGGTTCCGTAGCCGTGGACTCAGGGACAGCTTCTGTTAACGCTGAGTTGCTCCTTGTTGGGAAGATAATCTCCTTGGTCTCCCAGTTGATAATTGGGTTCTGACAACGCAACCAAGGAATGCCTAAAATCACAGGAAAATGAGAAGAAATTAGCAAGAAAGAAAGTTGCTCCTGATGATTAGGCTCCAACAAAATTTCAAGGGGTACGGTCTCCTGATCCACAGGCCCAGAGATTAAAGGTGACCCATCCACTGTTTCCATGGTAATTGGAGAGGCTCTTTGCTGAATTTTAATACCATATTCCTTGGCAAATGCGATATCCATGAAATTGCCACCTGCACCAGAGTCAATCATAGCTGTACTGGAAATCCACTGTCCTGAACACAGGATCTTAATAGGGAGAGAACAGTGAGAGTTCTTTACCTTCAGCTCCTTGGGGGGTGAAGTCATAGAAAGTGAATGGAATACAGCGTTTAAAGGCAGGCTACATTCAGAGATGTCAGATTCATCATCACAGTTGTCATACTCCCCTATTGCTGCTAGCACCTTGTTATGCTGTCTAGGACACTTAGGACAATTGATCAAGAAGTGGTCAGACTGGCTGCAGTAGAAACATAGACTTTCACAAAGGCGATGCTCCCGGCGCTCTTTGATCTCGCGCCTCTGAACAGAATCAATTTGCATGGGCACCTCCTCCACCTCCCGAGAGGTTTTACCTGCAGGCTCTTTGGAAGGAAGGGAAAAGTTAGAAACACGGTTATATGCAGCAAATTTCTCCTGCCTACGCTCAGTAAGGCGAATGTCTATGCGCACACAATGCTGTATAAATGTCTCTAGCTCTTGTGGTGACTCAGAGTAGGCTAGTTCATCTTTTACAATACTAGATAGACCCCTTTTAAAAATAGGCAATTGTGCATAACTGTCTCAATTGGTATCTACCGCCAATCTCCTGAATTCAGTGGCATACTCAATAACAGAACGTTTAGCCTGGTGTAAAGACAACAAAGCAGCTTCAGCGGTTGCACGGCGATTAGGGTCATCAAACATTAATGCCATAGTGGCCAAGAAATCATCCAAGTCATTTAACCGTGGGTCACGAGACTCAATCATCGGATTCACCCAGGCGAGCGCTCGTGAGGTCAGTAGCATTATTACACTCAATACTTTGGATCTATCAGTAGGAAAACGGTCAGCATGCACATCAAAATATAGCATACATTGATTCACAAAGCCACAAAATTTGTCACGATCACCATTAAATCTGAATGGGGGCAACTTAGGTGGGCCAGCTGGTGGCGGTTGCCCAGAGGGTAAAGTCACTTGTGCAGCTATTTGCGTGCTTATGTCCTGAAAAGCCCGTCCATACTGGGACTCTATGCCAGCAAGTTTGTTTTCCTGGGCTGCCATGCGGTTGCTCAAGTCCTGCAAAGTTTGTCCAAACACTTGTTGATTGTGTTCAAAGCTTCCAAACTTCTTTTGCAGACCTTCCACATCTTTCTGCAGTGATCTAATTATGGAAAACACCTGCTCTAATTTGCTTTCTGCAGTCATTGTTCCAGCAGTCTCCTTTTTTTTTTTTTAGGCTAGAGTATCCTGTAATAATTATAGGGGATAACTCAGGAGACTCTTTGCGTGGAACAAGACAACTACAGGACACAGTTTTATAAGTGGTAAAGTCTATATTATCACACGGTGATTCAAACAGGTGCAGAGATAAACTCAAGTCCACAACACTTGGTGCAAATAATAAACGCAGCTTAGCAGTCTATAGGAAACTTCAGAGGAAAATGCAATCAAGCAGAAAGTCTATGAAGCACAGTTATTCTTGAGGATACTTGACACAAATAAATCCTTGTCTTAGTCCAGGCACAGATAGATATGCTTATTAGGCAGTTCAAATCATATCTTAGCTCAACCAGGGAGGCCTGGTTAATAGTCTCAGGTTATTGCAAAGCAGAAACAGCTTACATGACCAGCAAATGCAGATGGAAGTAAACACGAGCAGCAGATGAAGGAGGATTACTGGAAACTTGTGTATGCAGCAGGAACTCAGCTGAGTAGCAGGATCACCACACAGGTTCACAGGAGCAGGTGTATAGCTAGGGAGTAATCAGAGGTCAGGAGCTGAATGCAAGGCAGAATACTCTAGCACAGACTAAAGGCTGGGGTGGAGTTTTATAGCAGGAAGACACAGTGCACATGAGACCAAATACACCATCTTGGAAAAGGGCAGTAATGCTCAAAAGGTAAAAAATGTTCAGAGTCCTGACACCAGCTGTCTCCTGAAAGTATAAACTGCCTAAATTTCATCAAAATGAATAAGTCGTGGATTTCCAATGACTTTTGCACCCCAGTCGCAGACTGGGCAGACCAGGCGATGGTGTTGTTTTTAATTTCATGTATTGATCTAGCGTTATTGCAGTCTGTGTCGTCTTTGTCATGGCTTCAGTGTCTGCTTTTGCTAGTGCTGCTGATGCTACAATTTTTTTGAAATGTGGAGACTCCAAGTTGGGTCTCCATCTGATGGGTTGCCTGTGCAAGTAGAGCTCCCAGACAGGCACGCCTGCACTCACTTTCAATCAACTACCTGATGTTTGTGCCATCAGAGTGTGGCTGGAAAAAAAAAGTTGTTGCATGAGGTATTGGAGCTCCCAGATAAGAAGGCTTAGGCCGGCTTCACACTAGGGAGTTTTACGGCGTATGAGCGCATAAAGTACGTCCGTAAAATTCACATTACACACGGCCCAATGAATCTCTATGGCCCAGCTCCTATCTGCCGTATATTACGCATCCGTAATATACGGTCTTGTACGGCCGTAGAAAATCGCAGCATGCTGCGTTTGTCACCGTATTGCGCAAAAAAATTGCCAATGAATGTCTATGGGGGTGAGAAAAATACGGATTCCACACGGACCAGCAGTGTGACTTGCGAGAAATACGCAGCGGTGTTAGTGAAAAGCCGGTAATTCAATTGCCGGCTTTTCATTTCCCCTTCCCAAACCCGACAGGATATGAGACATGGTTTACATACAGTAAACCATCTCATATCCCCTTTTTTTGCATATTCCACACTACTAATGTTAGCAGTGTGTATGTGCAAAATTTGGGTGCTGTAGCTGCTAAAATAAAGGGTTAAATGGCGGAAAAAATTGGCGTGGGCTCCCGCGCAATTTTCTCCACCAGAGTGGTAAAGCCAGTGACTGAGGGCAGATATTAATAGCCTAGAGAGGGTCCATGGTTATTGGTTCCCCCTGGCTACAAACATCTGCCCCCAGCCACCCCAGAAAAGGCACATCTGGAAGATGCGCCTATTCTGGCACTTGGCCACTCTCTTCCCACTCCCGTGTAGCGGTGGGATATGGGGTAATGAAGGGTTAATGTCACCTTGCTATTGTAAGGTGACATTAAGCCAGATTAATAATGGAGAGGCGTCAATTATGTCACCTATCCATTATTAATCCAATTGTATGAAAGGGTTAAAAAACACACACACACATTATTAAAAATTATTTTAATGAAATAAACAGGTTGTTTTAATATTTTATTGCTCTCTCAATCCACCTGAAGACCCTCGCTTGGCAAAATAATAAACCAACAATATACATACCTTCTGATGAACTGTCACGTCCCACGAAGTAAATCCATCTGAAGGGGTTAAATCAATTTACAGGCAGGAGCTGTGCTAAAGCACTCGCTCGTACCTGTAAACCCCGGTTGCTGAAAGGAAAGCTGGGTGATCTGTACTTACATTGAGTCGCGGTGAGGCGCCCTCTGCTGGATGTTCTCATGAACTGCAGCCTTGGAAAAGTTCCCATTCTCGAGTTCATGTGAGTTCATCCTGCAGAGGGCGCCTCACCACGACTCAATGTAAGTACAGATCACCCAGCTTTCCTTTCAGCACCCAGGGGAACCAATAACCATGGACCCTCTCTAGGCTATTAATATCTGCCCTCAGTCACTGGCTTTACCACTCTGGCGGAGAAAATTGCGCGGGAGCCCACGCCAATTTTTTCCGCCATTTAACCCTTTATTTTAGCAGCTACAGTGCCCAAATTTTGCACATACACACTACTAACATTAGTAGTGTGGAATATGCAAAAAAAAGGATATGGGATGGTTTACTGTATGTAAACCATGTCTCATATCCTGTCGGGTTTGGGAAGGAGAAATGAGAAGCCGGCAATTGAATTACCGGCTTTTCACATATATGGCGCTGAATTAAATATAAATACAGAATATATATATGTGTCTCAATGACATATATATATATATATATATATATATATACTGTATATATTTTTTAACGAACATTTGAGCACATAAATCCATTAGATGTCGGTTTTGCAAGCTTGCGAGAAAATATCGCAGTACGGATGCCATACGGATTACATACGGAGGATGCCATGCGCAAAATACGCTGACACACCCTGCCTACGGATGACATACGGACCACTATGTTGGGGACTTTTCTGCGTATTACGGCCGTAAAAAATGGACCATATTTTTATACGCTGAGTGTGAGGCCGGCCTTATACTGCATCTTAATTGAAACTTCAATTCAAAGCTCTAAATGCTGGCCAGACCCTGATACCTCATTCATGGTACATGGCTGACTTCTGCTGTGCCATTATCAAATTTCTACTGTAGGTAAATTGATTCCACGTTTCCTGTTGTCTGTCCCTAATTTTGGGAAATATTTGTACTCTAAGTTGGGTCTCCTTCATTTGTGGTGCCTGTTGCAGTATGGCTCCCAGACCGGCAGGCCTGCACTTACTTTTAGTCACCTGCCAGTATTATTATGTGATGAGTGAATATACTCGTTACCCGAGATTTCCCGAGCACGCTCGGGTGACCTCGGAGTATTTTTTAGTGCTCGGAGATTTAGTTTTCCTCACCTCAGCTGAATGATTTACATTTCTTAGCCAGCTTGATTACATGTGGGAATTCCCTAGCAACCAGGCAACCCCCACATGTACTTATGCTGGCTAACAGATGCAAATTATTCAGCTGCGGCGACGACAACTAAATCTCCGAGTACTTACAAATACTCGGAGGTCACCTGAGCGTGTTTGGGAAATCTCGAATAACGAGTATATTCGCTCATCACTAATTATTATTATTATTATAGCGTCATTTATTCCATAGCGCTTTACATGAGAGGAGAGGTATACATAATAAAAAAAAGAGTACAGTAATCTTAATACAAGTCATGACTGATACATGAGGAGAGAGGTCCCTGCCCGCAAGGGCTCACAATCTACAAGGGATGTGTGAGAATACAGTAGGCGAGGGTAGAGCTGGTCATGCAGCGGTTTGGTGGATCAGTGGTTACTACAGGTTGTAGGCTTGTCAGAAGAGGTAGTTCGGTAGGTATTACTATCCTTACATTTTTCTACCAATATTACTATATGAAACAGATGTTTGTGCTATCTGAGTGTGGCTGAAGTAAAAAAAAATTGAAGGTGTTGCATGAGGTATCAGGTCTCCCAGCTAAGGCTACTTTCACATTAGTGTCGTGCACTGCACGTCGCAATGCGACGTTGCAGCGCACCGACGCATACTGTGCAAGCGCCGCACAACGGGGGCAGCGGATGCTGTTGTTCAACGTATCCGCTGCCCCATTGTGAGGTGCGGGGAGGCGGGGGCGGAGTTCCGGCTGTGCATGCGAGGTCGGAAAAGACGGGAACGACGCACTAAAAAAAAGTTACAAGCAACGTTTTTTGGTGGAGACGGTCCGACGCAACCGTCGCACGACTGTTGCGACGTGTGGCAATGCGTCGCACTGCGTCGCTAATGCAAGTCAATGGATAAAAAACGCATCCTGCAAGCACTTTTGCAGGATGTGTTTTTTCTCCAAAATGATGCATAGCGACGTGCAGTGCACGACGCTAGTGTGAAAGTAGCCTTAGAAGGCTTACACCGCTCCCTTAACCACCAGGCCCTCATTGAAACTTCAATTCCAAGCTGTAAATACTGGCTCATGCCTGACTGCTGTGCCATTATAAAATTTCTACTGATGGTCAATTGATGCCACTTTTCAATGTTCAATGAACCATTCGGTGAACATTGGTCCGTTCACCGAATCCGAGCCGAACCTTTAAAGGTTCGCTCATCCCTGACATTATTTCTTGGGAATTGTTTTTACAGCATTCTGTACATTGTATGATAAAAATGACTTGTCAATATAATTCTCCTCATCAGTCCAATTATGGCGATAACAAATTTGTCATTTTAAAAAAATTATTTTAGTGATGACAAAAAAAAGCGGAAATTTGTAAAAAAAATATATTTTTTTTTTATTGTGTCGCCATTTTGTGAGACCCATAACAGTTTCATTTTTCAGTCGATGGAGCTCTGTATGGTCTTATTTTTTGCAGGGCGAGACAACCTTTATATTAATAGCATTTTGGGAAAGATGCAACATTTTGATTGCTTCTTACAGCATTTTTTGTGGTAGGGTGGTGACCAAAACAATGCAGTTTTGAAGTTTTTTTTTTCTGTGTATGATGTACACCGATTAGGTTTATTATTTTTACATTTTGATAGATTGTGTTATTTATGGATACTTTGTCCATAAAAGATCAAACAGCAGGTGAAGTATTTATTGAACACGTCACCAATTTGCAAAGTAAATATATTTCTAAAGGTGCTATTGACATGAAATTCTCACCAGAGGTCAGTAACAACCCATCCAATCCAAACAGGCAAATCAAACCATAGATGTCTATAAATTAAGCTATGTGAAATAATGAAAAATGACACAGGGAAAAAGTATTGAACACCTGAAGAAAGAGAGGTGCAAAATGCCATGGAAAGTCCGGACACCAGCGGAAATCTATTAGTAATTAGAAAGCAATCCTGCCACTTAGTGAAAAATAATATTAGTTGGTTGAACTGATGGCCCATAAAAAGGTTTCTCATTACCAAGGTGCCACACAAGTAACATCTCATGATGTTGCCAGTGAGATGTCTCAAGACTTTTGCAACCTTATTGTTGCAAAGCATACTGATGGCATTGGTTACAAAAGAATTTATAAATGATTGAAGGTTCTAGTAAGCACTGTTGGGGCCATAATCTGGAAGGGGAAAGGACATAATTTCACCATAAACAGGCCACGATCAGGTGCTCCTTCCCTCAAGATTTCAGACAGAGGAATGAAAAGAATTATCAGAAGAGTTGTATAAGAGCTAAAGACAATAGAAAGAAAGGAAACCAGCTCACCCTCCTGTGGCTTTAATCTGTCCCGAGTCCATCATCAGAGCTACTGCGAGCACTCAAGCAAGACAGAGGATGAAGATGATCCAGCAATCACGACGCCAAGTTTCAGTGAAACATCCAGTTTCTTTATTCAAAATTATATTATAAGCTGATAAATGTCCAGAAATTTAATAACAAATAATAATGGAACTATGGAATGGTGGGGGGAACATGAAGAAATAAATGTATATTGTTACCAGACATGTTTCGAACATCACACACATTCATAAAGTTGGTATGAATATCATTTATCTTTAATGTTGTCTGTGACAGGGTATGCGACAGAGCGGAAGAGACACCAGGCCGATAAACAATCCAACAAGATTTATTGGAACATAGAACTGAGACAACTCAAATGAAAGTAATTCTGCAGTGTCCGTAAGTAGTCCACAATGAGTCCACACAAAGAGGGGAACAGTTCCGGGGACGCCACCTGGTAATCCGATGCCAGGGAAACGACAGAAATAATCCTGGGATAAGTTCAATGGACCCAACCGATGAGGGACACCATTCCACGTGGCAGCTTTCAACCCTCCACACACGGGCACCAGGATCTCGCCTCAGCAATAAATCCTAGCCCCTGGCCCGTCAACACACAACTCCCTGGGCCACAATGTGTCTATTGTTCTGTGTCTTGGGATCCACCCCTCCATGGGGGAGGGCTCCCACCTACTTTTGACTTTGTGGCTACTTAAAAAATTTCCAGAAGCTACAAGCTTGTGTTGGATAAGTTATGCTGAGGAGAACAAAGACAGACTCCCCCCACGCGTTGTTGACTCAAGCCTGATTACATTGCAGTCCAGGGACACAGGCCGGGGGAGGGACACGCTGTTACATTGTCCCCCCTTCTTGGCCCCTTTAACAATATCCTCCAACATTGCCCCCATCCTTTAATAATGCCCCCCATTTTGTCCTTATTATTTAATGTCCCCCATCCTGGCCAGCATCAGTTGTTGGCCCCTGATAAACCGATGGCTTGTATAGCATATTGCGGTCCGAGAACTCTGCACCACAATACACTGCAACTGAATATGTGCTCGAAAATACCGTACTACAAAATACTCCCACAAATGTTGGCCATTGATTTCATACAAGATTTGTTATTTTGCACACCCCAAATTCAAGATCATGTTGCAAAAATTGAGTACATCCCAATGAAAGTCTGAGGGTATGTGCACACGTCAGGTTTTCTTGCAGAAATTTCCTGAAGAAATTTGACCGCGACGTCATCGCAGGTCCTTCACACACACCAGCTATAGGAACGGAAGCGGCAGCGTGCACCTGAGAGGCGGGATGACTGCGGGGGCCATCGAAGATGAGTATATGACTATTTTTTATTTTAATTCTTTTTTTTTTTTACCAATTATATGGTGCCCAGTCCGTGGAGGAGAGTCTCCTCTCCTCCACCCTGGGTACCAACCGCACATGATCTGCTTACTTCCCGCATGGTGGGCATAGCCACATGCGGAAAGTAAGCAGATCAATGCATTCCTAGTTGTGCGGACCCCCGCAATTCCGCAAACTTAATGAACATGTTGCTTTTTTTCCCGCGATGCGATTTTTTAACGGAAAAAAAATGCAACATTTGCACAAGATATGCGGAATACACTGAAAATAATGGGAGGCATATGTAAGCTTTTTTTCGCGTTTTTTTCGCGTTTTTATAGTGAAAAAACGCGAAAAAAACGTGAAAAATACTGAACGTGTGCACATGGCCTCAGGAACAAAGTTAAAGTTTAGACTGCAAAATTCTAATTAATACAAATTCAACCACAGGTAAGTCTAATTATTCATTAAACAGGTGTCCAGCAGACTGTTAACTATAAAATGGTGTTACTTAAATGGAATCTATCAGCAGTTTTTGGCTATCTCACCTGAAAATAGTAGGATGTAGGCAAAGAGACCCTGAATCTAATGATTACTTAGAACAGCTGCACCCAGTAATTAACACAATCAGTGCTTTTAGGTTTAGCAATGTGGCAGAGCTGAGAAAAGTGACCCTGCCCCACCAGGCTCTGTGTGAACATAGCTATTGACAGGTGCTTATCAAAGAATGCAGCAAAGTCGGACAATTACCTGCATGCCTGAGGCTATGTGCACACGTCAGGATTTCTTGCAGAAACTTTCCTGACAAAAACCGGACATTTCTGCCAGAAAACCGCATGCGTTTTTTTCGCGTTTTTTGTGCGTTTTTTGTGCATTTATTCCCAAATGCATAGAACTGTGGGAAAAACGCGGAAAATCCGCAAAATTAATGAACATGCTGCTTTTTTTACCGCGATGCGTTTTTTTCGCGGAAAAAAACGCACCATGTGCACAAAACATGCAAAATGCATTCTAAATGATAGGATGCATAATGTATGTGTTTTTAATGAGTTTTTATAGCGAAAAAAACGCAAAAAAAAATGAACGTGTGCACATACCCTGATAGTCACAGCAATGTTAATCACCAGGCAATTAATCCTTCAGTCTAAGTAAACAACACCACACAGCAGGACATGACACATCCTTGAGTTCAGTACTTTAACCCCTATCTCATGCTATCCTCAGATTACATATCAAAAACCTGCTGACAGATTCCCTTTAATGAAAGACCGCTTCCCATTTCATGCTGTCAGCAATGGCACCACACGGAAGAGAAATGCTACAAGACCTGAGAAAGAATTAAAGCTGGCATGGGCCCCACTAAACATCTGGGCCCCTGTGTAGCTAAACTGGCTGTATCAGTAGTATGTTCCCCCTGATTACTATGACAGAAATGTGACAGAACAATGTATCACAGCTTGCAGTGTTGCTTCAGATTGGTCAGAGTGACCATGCTGACCTAAAATTTGAAAGTGTCTGCAACAAGCAAGTGAGCATCAAAACTAAACTATAGATACATGGAAGAAGGTAGCTTTGTCACATTACTTTTATATCTTGTAGATGACCTATGAGAATGCATTTAATAGTGCTCAAACAATTCAGTTAAGGCAATTCTATCAGTCCAATCTACAATGGATGGAGCAGCAGCACACACTTGTCACCATGCTTCTCCATTCAATGCTAACTTCAAAGAGGACGAGCAAGGGACTTAACCTTCATTCTTCATTTAGTGAAATGGGAATATCCCTTTAATAGTATATATCAGTAAGCTTCTTACTAAGTTTCTGGAGATATTGTGTAAAGTTAAGAGACTTTTACAAGAAGAGCAAAGGAAATAACTGAAATAATTTCCTGCATGTAAAAAAGGGGAATTCTTTGTACGTGCAGCTATAAATGTGGAACAACTTTGCATTCTTTGAACATAGCGCAAGTGAAACAAGAATTGTGATCCTTTAACATTGAGTTCTTTGAAGCAGACTGTTTTATTGTATCTTTTTCTGAATCCTTTTATATTGTGAAGGCATCACTCTATAGCAGTTGGCTGTGACTCATTTCCTAATGTGCTGGAGGCAAGATATGACTTTCCCTCATTGGCTGGAATAGTGGTTAATTATTTTTTTAAGTTAAATAATGAAAAACTTAGGATAACTGCTATAGTATACAACATGTGCTTCTTAAAGTAAAAATAGCTGGCTCAATATAATGTAAGTTTCTGTATCTACTGGATTAGCAGAATATTGGCATGTAATATTGGCATGTAGGTTAAATGGAATCTGTCAGCAGGTTTTTGCTACATTATCAGAGAATACTAGCAAATCAAAAGTAGCAAACCATACCTTTTCACACTTGTGAAGGAGGGTAAGAAAACTAAACACTTTAAATATGAAAATTCAATTTTTATTAAGGAATATATAATAACAAAGATTTAAAAAGCAAAAGTAGCGGTGCCTCACAATGTGGGGGAAGGCCTGAAAGGAATACCCATAGAAGCCAGCAAAGTGATAACAAGTATGTACAACAAGGTAAATGTAACAATTATTATAAATAGTCCCAGTGCAAATTCTCAGCATGAAAGTAAGCAGAATGCCAGTAGAAAGAGATAGTGCTCTAGGAGAAGTATGTGCTGCTGTCAGCAATAAATGTCCCTAAATAGCATACAGGTCAAAGCAGAAAAATAATAAAGTGCAACAGTGCGTGGTGGTAGCCAAAGTATAGATCTAAATAAAGTGACAGTGCATGCAAGGGAGATAAAGCACCTAGGTAGCAAGTACAGATAATATTACATCACCTTTAGTGTAAAGTCAAAGGCAAAAGCCACGGGTTAATCAGACATGCTCCGACGTGCGTTTCGATAACACTTCTTCAGGGGGTGAGTCAGGGAGAGGGATGCCAGATGTTATAAGAAGAAACAGCCAATCAGAGGACGACACGGTTTATCACATGGAGTGGGGCGTTGCTAGAGGGCTCTCAGGTCAGTATGATCTGGCGCGGTGTGCCGGGTATACATCCCCATCATGTGACACGCCGCTTACAATCAATGACCCGCAAGTCATAAGATTACCTTGACGTTGGTGGATGGGCTCACATTTTTTGGCCAAATTTTGTGCTAAGCATCTCATGTGTTTTTCATAGATTTCACAAGCCATTATGCTATTCACATTTCATGTATCTCACATTCATTTGCTTTAGTACAATTGAGTGCAACCATTTATCTATTTGCTACGTGCTGGAACTAGCAAAGCCCGACCATGCATATATTAAATTACATTATATGTCTGGTATCTATCATCTGGTATCTGCTGTTTTCATTGTCAATGGAACTGATGGAAATAGCCGAGCGCAAAGCTCAGCAGCTCTATAGATAATGAATAGAGCAGAGGCCAAGCAACTGCTCCATCTAGGACAAGACTTCAGGCCCCTGTTCTCAGAATTTCGGGGGGGGGGGGGGCCCAGTGGTCGAATCCCCAGTGATCAGCAAGTTATCCACAATCTGATGGATCACACATACAGTGGGTATGGAAAGCATTCAGGCCCCTTTAAATTTTTCACTCTTTCATTGCAGCCATTTGGTAAATTCAAAAAAGTTCATTTTTTTTCTCATTAAAGGGCCACTGTCACCCCCTCCAGCCGTTATAAACTAAAAGAGCCACCTTGTGCAGCAGTAATGCTGCATTCTAACAAGGTGGCTCTTTTAGTTTTTGGTTCAAGTATTCCCAAAATAAAGCATTTTGAAACTTATCCAAAATACCTGTCTTTATCCAGGGAGGCGGGTCCTCACTCCCCAGCTTGAACCGCTACTCTGCCGTCACTCCAATCTTCAGGGGCTTTCGGCATCGCCCCCTCCCTCTGTATACTGTATTCAGCTGATCGTGCCTCCTCATACAGTATACAGTACAGTATACAGACGCTGTAAGGCAGGGGACCTGGGTGACAGGCTGACACACGCAGTGCGCATGCCCAGGAATCCTAGCCCCGCACTGTGCATAATGCATAACACACTGCGGGGCTGGGATTCCCAAGGTGGGTGGCCGCACTGCCCGCACAGGCGCAGTCTGCAAGCCTGGCTGGGAAGTCAGACGGCCAGAGCTCAAACACAGCGCAGGCGCCGGTTTTGAAACGTAAACAGCGCTGAGGGGGCGGCGCCGAAAGCCCCTGAAGATTTGAGTGACGGCACAGTAGCGGTTCAAGCTGGGGAGTGAGGACCCGCCTCCCTGGATAAAGACAGGTATTTTGGATAAGTTTCAAAATGCTTTATTTTGGGAATACTTGAACCAAAAACTAAAAGAGCCACCTTGTTAGAATGCAGCATTACTGCTGCACAAGTTGGCTCTTTTAGTTTATAACGGCTGGAGGGGGGTGACAGTGGCCCTATAATGTACACTCTGCACCCCATCTTGACTAAAAAAAAACACATAAATGTAGTAATTTTTGCAAATTTATTAACAATGAAAAACTGACATATCACATGGTCATAAGTATTCAGACCCTTTGCTCAGTATTGAGTAGAAGCACCCTTTTGAGCTAGTACAACCATGAGTCTTCTTGGGAATGATGCAACAAGTTTTTACACCTGGATTTGGGGATCCTCTGCCATTCTTCCTTGCAGATCCTCTCCAGTTCCGTAAGGTTGGGTGGTGAACGTTGGTGGACAGTCATTTTCAGGTCTTTCCAGAAATGCTCAATTGGGTTTAGGTCAGGACTCTGGCTGGGCCAGTCAAGACTGGTCACAGAGTTGTCCTGAAGCCACTCCTTTGTTATTTTAGCTGTGTACTTAGGGTCATTGTCTTGTTGGGAGGTGAACCTTCGGCCAAATTTTATGTCCAGAGCACTCTGGAAGAGGTTTTCATCCAGGATATCTCTGTTCTTCAACAAGAACCTGAAGACCCGTCTCTTCCGACAAGCCTACAACCTGCAGTAACCACCGATCCACCAATCCGCTGCACGACCCGCTCTATCCTCGCCTACTGTATTCTCTCCCATCCCTTGTAGATTGTGAGCCCTCCCGGGCAGGGTCCTCTCTCCTACTGTACCAGTCGTGACTTGTATTGTTTAATATTATTGTACTTGTTTTTATTATGTATACCGCTCCTCACATGTAAAGCGCCATGGAATAAATAGCGCTATAATAATAAATAATAATAATAATTGGCTGCATTCATGTTTCCTTCAATGACAACCAGTCGTCCTGTCCCTGCAGCTGAAAAACACCCCCATAGCATGATGCTGCCACCACCATGTTTCACTGTTGGGATTGTATTGGGCAGGAGATGAGCATTGCCTGGTTTTCTCCACACATACCGCTTAGAATGATCACCAAAAAGGTCTATCTTCATCTCATCAGACCAGAGAATCTTATTTCTCATAGTCTGGGAGTTCTTCATGTGTTTTTTAGCAAACTCTATGCGGGCTTTCATATGTTTTGCACTGAGGAGATGCTTCTGTCAAGCCATTCTGCCATAAAGGCCTGACTGGTGGAGGGCTGCAGTGATAGTTGACTTTGTGGATCTGTCTCCTATCTCCCTACTGCATCTCTGGAGCTCAGCCACAGTGATCTTGGGGTTCTTTACCTCTCTCACCAAGACTCTTCTCCAACGATTGCTCAGTTTGGCTGCATGGCCAGGTCTAGGAAGACTTCTTCCATTTAAGGATTATACAGGCCACTGTGGTCTTAGGAACCTTGAGAACTGCAGAAATTCTTTTGTAACCTTGGCCAGATCTATGCCATCCCACAATTCTGTCTCTGAGCTCCTTGGCCAGTTCCTTTGATCTCATGATTCTCATTTGGTCTGACATGCACTGTGAGGTCTTATATAGACAGGTGTATGCCTTTCCAAATCAAGTCCTATCAGTTTAATTAAACACAGCTGGCCTCCAATGAAGGAGTAGAACCATCTCAAGGAGGATCACAAGGAAATGGACAGCATGTGACTTAAGTATGAGTGTTTGAGCAAAGGGTCTGAATACTTATGACCATGTGATACTTCAGTTTTTCTTTTTCATTACATTTGCAAAAATTTCTACATTTCTGTTTTTTTTTTCAGTCAAGATGGGGTGCAGAGTGTACATTAATGTGAAAAGAATGAACTTTTTTGAATTTACCAAATGGCTACAATGAAACAAAGAGTGAAAAATTGAAAGGGGTCTGAATACTTTCTGTACCCACTGTAAGTGTGCTATTGAAAATGCATCAGTAAAAAAAAGTAACAATCAAGTTTTCTGTCTATAAATGTTTCAAATATGTCAGGAACAATTTAGTGGGAAGGAGGGGATTAAAAGCTAAAAGAAGGAGAAAGAAAGGGAAATTTAAGAAGAAAGAGAGTAGTCAGATTTCGAGACATGAGGAGGGAGGGGATGGACTAAGATACATGTATGTAAATGCTTTGTCCGCAGAAAAACATGATTAATCTTGTCTGAGACCTAAGGCCCAGATCAGGTGCTCCATTGAACTAAGGATCATCTTCACTATCCCCTTAACCCCAAAGCTTGCTTTTACCTTCCTGACCAGGCCAATTTTTACAATTCTGACTACTGTCACTTTGAGGTCATAACTCTGGGACGCTTCAAAGGATCCCACTGATTCTGAGAATGTTTTCTCATGACACTTTGTACTTCATGATAGTGGTAAAATTTATTTGATATGACTTGCGTTTATTTGTGAAAAAAACAAATTTGGCAAAAGTTTTGTCAATATCGCAATTTTCAAACTTTTAACTTTTTTTGCCCTTAAATAAGAAAGTCTTATCGCACAAAATAGTTAATAAATAACATTTCCCATATGTCTACTTTACATCAGCACAATTTTTGAAACATAATTTTTTTTGTTAGGAAGTTATAAGGGTTAAAAGTTGACCAGTGATTTCTCATTTTTACAACAAAATTTGCAAAACTATTTTTTTTAGGGACCACCTCACATTTAAAGTGACTTTGAGGGGTTTATATAACAGAAAATACCCAAATCTTTTTTAGCACCAAATTTTTCATATTCATAAGGGTGACACGAGACAATACTCCATATAATTTGTTGTGCAACTTCTCCTGAGTGCGCAGATACCCAACATATGGAGGAAAACAATGGTTTGGGCACCCGGCAGGGCTCAGAAGGGAAGGAGCACCCTTTTGACTTTTCGAATGTAAAATTTGATGGAATTATTAGCAGATGCCATGTTTCGTTTTTACTTTTTTACATTGTCCCATCCTGGAAAGGGTTAAATGCCCACGATCAGTGCTAGCACCGATTATGGGTGTTTCTGCAGGGTGTCAGCTCTCAGGGCTGACACCCGATCACAGCGGCGCTCAGCGTGACACTGCGCGATCGTGCCACCGTACATATACTGCTGTTCGCAGCTCCCACAGAGCAGTATATGTATGGCGCATGTCAGGAAAGGGTTAAAGGGAATCTGTCAGCAAGTTTTTAATATGTGATCAGTTAGCAGCAAGGTGTAGTGGCTGAGAGCGCTCACTGTGCAAGCGGGGATCTCATTCCAGCTCAGCCTGGCTGGGTATGGAGCTCAGTGACCGGAGGTTACCTCTATGACGTCACCCCTGGTCACTGAGGCTGCATTCCCAGCAGCTCATTCACCAGTGGTTTTCAGCCGAGACGGTCACAACTTGGCACCATCCAGGCTGAAAACGAATTATTCCCCAGACATGGATTACTGCGTGGGACACAACGACGGACAGGTATGGTATATTGTTGGTTTTTTATTTTACTTTTATTACAGGAGATCGAGGGTTTTCGTGGAATTAGGCAAGGTTGTAAGTATGGTTTAATTAAGATTATTAAAGGAGTCTGTGTAATTTTTTTCAAATAAAGGGCTTTATTCTGACTGTGAGCTTTAGCAAGGCTGGTTTTAAAAAATGTGGGGGACCCCACGCCATTTTTTTAAATTATTTATTTAAATAATTAAAAAATATGGTGTGGGGACTCTTCTATTCTTGATATCCAACCTTGTTAAAGCTGAGGGCTGCAGCACCCAGCTGTGAGTTTTGTCTGGTTGGTTATCAAAATTAGGGGGGACCCATGCCATTTTTTTTTAATTACTGTATTTATTTACAGCACAAGAGCGGCAGATGAATACTCCCATCCGCCGCTCCTGATGTCACTTATTAGCAGCAGCAGGGATAGGCTGATAGGAAGGGATGTAACTACTGCAATCACAGCTGCAACGGGGCCCAGAGTGCTTAGGGGCCCGCCCGCCCAGTCCAGCAAAGATGCAGAAAAAAGAAACAGGGAGCACAATAGTGAAGGACCCAACCACGTAACCCTGGAGGGAGGCGTCACTGGGCGTGCGTCACCGCAGGTCCTCCAGCCACATTAGGGGGTAGATGGATTGAAGGCAATTCTCATGCTCTGCAGGATTAATGAATGTGGTCACGTTATCCAACCTCGTGACCCGGAGAGAGGCGTGTCAGGCATACGTCACCGCAGGTCCTTCAGCCGCACCGCTGCGTGAGTGTGAGTGCATGAAGTTGGCCAAATGGCAAGTTTTTAAACCTAAAAAGCTGCTTCTGCCGTGTACCATCACAAGGTATGTGGAAATAGAAACAAAAAAACAACGTGGCCTTAGGGGAGCGCTAAGGCAAAGGAAGACAGTAAAATATAAACAACAAACCTTTATTAAAATGCTCTGTGATCCACAACGCATTTCGATAGCGATATGCTATCTTCCTCAGGTGATACAGACTATGTAACACCTGAGGAAGATCGCATATCGCTACTGAAATGCGTTCTGGATCACAGAGCATTTTAATAAAGGTTTGTGTTTTTATCCTTTGACTGTTTTAGTCCAGCAAAGCAGCCGGCGTCCGTGTCATCCAGCCCTGTGCATTGTGGGGGAGTATTGGGTGTACTGTACTCGTCAGCTTCAGAATGTGCAGTGCGTATGCCCCGGAGCCGACCAGTGCACTACGCTATGTAACTGTATCGATGAGCACAACACGTCGATACAATTACATTCTGCGGCAGAGCAGGGAGAATCGATATACTTGCTCTGCGGGAACAAGGAGGAGAGGTGAGTATTGGATTTATTGTTTTTATCTGGGTGCATACAGGCCTATGGGGAATGCATGATACTATACAGGACTATGGGGAATGCATGATACTATACAGGCCTATAGGGAATGCATGATACTGTACAGGCCTGTAGGGAATGCATGATACTATACAGGCCTATGGGGAATGCATGGTACTGTACAGGCCTATGGGGGGTGCATTATACTATACAGGACTATGGGGAGAGCATTATACTATATAGAGGATTATCTGGTACATTATACTATTTGGAAGCTATATAGGGCGCTAGGGTTGAGCGAAACGGATCGGACAAATTCAAAAATCGCTGACTTTTGGCAAAGTCAGGTTTCATGAAACCCGACCCGATCCTAGTGTGGGATCGGCCATGCGGTCGGCGATATTCACGCCAGTCGCGTTTTATATGACACGTTCAGCGCCATTTTTCAGCCAATGAAGGAGGACGCAGAGTGTGGGCAACGTGATGACATAGGTCTCGGTCCCCACCATCTTAGAGAAGGGCAGTACAGTGATTAGCTTGCTTTCTGCGGCGTCACAGGGGCTATAAAGGGGCGTGCATGCCGACCGCCATCTTACTTCTGCCGGTCTTAGCATAGGGAGAGGTTGCTGCAGCTTCATCAGAAGAAGGGATATAGTTAGGGAGGGAAGATTAACCCCCAAACCGCTTGTGCTGTAGCGATTTCCACTGTCCAACACCACCTTTTTTTTGCAGGGACAGTGGAGGCTATATTTTTGTGCATCAGCTCTGTAGCTTATTAGGCTGCCTTATAAGGCTCCCTGATAGCTGCATTGCTGTTAGCACGCTGCTGTGCAAACCAACTGCTTTTTTAAAAGCAAAAATCCTGTTGCTCCTTTCTGCACGGTTATCTTGTTTATTTGTCCACACTTTTGTGTGCAGCAGTCCTTTTTATTGCTGTCTGCCATACTTGTCCTGAGATCATTGTAGGGAGATTGAAATTGTACTACAGTCCTTGTATTTTTTCATATATCTTCCAGCCACTTACATTGTGTTATGTTATACACTGGGCTGCCTGAGTCTTGGTGCAGTCTCCCCCCCAAAAAAAGGGAGATTCAAATTGTCACAAAGTGGATATATGTCAGTTCTGTTAGTTTGTCGTATATCAGCCAGCCACGTTCTGCCACTTACATTGTGTTGTGTTATACACTGGGCCTGAGTTTTGGTGCAGTCTCCCCAAAAAAAGGGAGATTTAAATTCTCAACAAGTTTATATACACCTTCTACCTTGTTTTACAGTACCATATAAAGGTTGTTATTTTGGTTAGATTTTCCCAAAAATGAGGAAGTCTGGTGGAAGAGGCAGTGGGCGGTCGTTGCCAGCTGGTACTGATGGTGGTGGTGGAGCATCTGGTGGTAGTGAAAAAAGCAAAATAGCACCTAAGGCTGGAGGTGTTGAGCCAGCGTCATCGTCTGGCTACACAAGGCCTCGAAGGCTCCCTTATCTTAGAGTAGGAAAACCGCTTTTAAAGCCGGAGCAGCAGGAAAAAGTTTTGGCTTTCCTTGCTGACTCAGCCTCTAGCTCTTTCGCCTCCTCTTCAGAAAGTTCAAAATATAAAAGCATCGAGTCGTCAGTGGATGCTCCCGGTCAGGAACAAGACGTTTCCTTGTGTCCTTCACCCAAACCAAAAGTTAAGGATGTGTCAGGCGACACTACAGGTTACTCCATGGAGCTCTTTACACATACCGTGCCTGGGTTAGAAAGAGAAATTAACTGCCCATTACAAGATGAATCGGACATGGAGTGCAGTGATGCACAGCCACAGCTAGATTATTATACTGTTCCATTGATTCAGATCACTACATTGCCCTCGCAGTGTACTCAGCCAGAATCTGACCCTGATGAGACTATAGTGCCCCGTCCCGAATGCTATAGCACCTTACACGGTGACACAGAGGAAGGTGCACATGACATTGAAGAGGAGGTGATAGATGACCCAGTTGTTGACCCAGATTGGCAGCCATTGGGGGAAGAGGGTGCCGCTCCCAGTAGCTCAGAAGCGGAGGTAGATGATCTGCAGCAGCCATCTACATCGCAACAGCTGTCATCTAGCAGGCCCGTATCAGGCCAAAAACGTGTGTCAAAAACAAAAACAGTTTTAGGACAGCATGGCCATCTGGTGAAAGTAGCACAGCATGCAATGCCTGAAAAGGTATTCGATAGTAGGAAGAGTGCAGTGTGGCAATTTTTTAACCAAGATCCGAATGATCAGTCAAAAGTTATCTGTAAGAAATGCTCAAAGACCTTTAGCAGAGGGAAGAATCTTCAAAATTTAAATACAACGTGCATGCGTAGACATTTAACCAGCATGCACTTGCAACCCTGGACTAACTACCAAACATCACGTACCGTTGGTGCACCTGCTCAGAATGAAGGTAGTCAGCAACGCTACATTGCTTCCCTCACTGTAAGCCCACCGGTTAGGACACCACCAGCAGCAAATGTGGAGGTATCGTCGCAAGGCCAAAGCAGTCAGGGAATCACAAGGTTATTGGTAGGAAACACTGTAGGCCAACATCAAGAATACCATCACCAACCCTCTCTCAATCCGCCATGTCCACCACCACCACCACCACCGCTAGTTCCACCATATGCAGCTCTCCAGTCCAGCTCACCCTACAAGAGACTCTCATTAGAAAAAGAAAGTACTCATCCCCGTACACAGGGTTTGAACGCCCACATTGCTAGACTAATCTCGTTAGAGATGATGCCCTACCGGTTGGTTGAAAGCGAAGCTTTCAAAAACCTGATGGCCTACGCAGTACCACGCTATGACCTACCCAGTCGGCACTTCTTTGCGGGAAAAGCCATCCCAGCCCTCCACCAGCATGTCAAAGACCGCATTGTCCATGCACTGTGGCAATCAGTCAGTGGAAAGGTGCACCTCACAACAGATGCATGGACCAGTAGGCATGGCCAGGGACCTTACATGTCCATCACGGCGCACTGGGTTAATGTGGTGGATGCAGGGTCCACAGGGGACAGCCATAGTGGGACAGTTCTGCTAGTCCACGGTCTAGGAAACAGTTGGCTGTAGGTGTTCGCCACCCCTCCTCCTCCTACAGAAGCGAAAGCTCGTCCACAGAGCGCAGTAGCACGACCACTCCATCTGCAGCTGCCAGTGTTGCACCTGAGGTGTCCCATTATCGAACAGCTAGTGGTAAGCGTCAGCAGGCTGTGTTACAAATGAAGTGTTTGGGTGACAACAGACACACCGCGGAAGTACTGGCCAAGTACTTGCAGCAACAAATGCAGTCATGGCTGGGCAGTGTACATCTTGAGGCAGGCAAGGTAGTCAGTGATAACGGAAGGAATTTTATGGCTGCCATAGCCCATAGCTGCTGAATGTCCACCATAGGCCATATTTATACCTCCCTAAATGGGCTGACTCCCCCCACAGGGCCGTGGTCACCACCTGGCGCAAGCACCCGTGCGAGTGGCGTTTGCCTGGACAGGTGGGTGTGCCCACTCTTGGGCGACGGCACTGGCACAGGATCCCTCATAGTACAATGAAGTGTCTCTGACGGTGGTGGTGCACAACCAACATCAGACACACTGTTGTAATATGAGGGGCCCTGTGCCAGTACCGCTGCCCACGAGAGAGTGTTCCCCACCAGCTCGAACAGTGCTCTACCACTTTCAGTACTTACCTCTCCCTGCTCCACCACTGTGTAGTCTGGGCTGTTAAATCCTTCAATGGCACTGCCAATACAAATTTGTTGAAATGATAGATGATAGTTAAAATATACAGGGGCCCTGGCCTCCATTTAGACCAGTTAATACTTTGCGCCTACTATCACTGTCTGCTACTCAGCAGAGGAGCCCACCCCTGTACCTAGCTATGCCACCTGTTTATTTATGAACAATTTTTTGGCAGACATTTAGCCCACTTTATTATTTGGGCCTACTAACTGTGTCTGCCCCTCATTACAGTTGTCCTCCACTGAACAAAGCAATGCCGCCTGTTTAGTCCTGTTACCTATTTTGAACTGAATTTAGCCTACTTAATTATTTGGGCCTACTAACTGTCAGCCACTCATTACAGTTGTCCTCCACTCAACAAAGCAATGCCGCTTGTTTAGTCCTGTTACCAATTTTGAACTGCATTTAGCCTACTTAATTATCTGAGCCTACTAACTGTGTCTGCCCCTCATTACAGTTGTCCTCCACTGAACAAAGCAATGCCGCCAGTTTAGTCCTGTTACCAATTTTGAACTGCATTTAACCCACTTTATTATTTGGGCCTACTAACTGTGTCTGCCACTCCTTACAGTTGTCCTCCGCTGAAGAAAGCAATGCCGCCAGTTTAGTCCTGTTACCAATTTTGAACTGCATTTAGCCTACTTAATTATTTGGGCCTACTAACTGTGTCTGCCCCTCATTACAATTGTCCTCTGCTGAACAAAGCAATGCCGCCTGTTTAGTCCTGTTACCAATTTTGAACTGCATTTAGCCCACTTTATTATTTGGGCCTACTAACTGTGTCTGCCACTCCTTACAGTTGTCCTCCGCTGAACAAAGCAATGCCGCCTGTTTAGTCCTGTTACCAATTTTTAACTGCATTTAGCATACTTTATTATTTGGGCCTACTAACTGTGTTTCCTCCTCATCCTGCCCATTGCCCAGCCACTGCTAGATGAGTCTGCTGATACATTGACCCAGACCACTACATCCCCCTTGCACTCTACACAGCCAGAATCTGACCCTGCTGAAAGTCAGGTTCCCCTTCCCGCATACTATACCACCTTACACGGGGACAAAGAGGAAGGTGCAGATGAAAGTGCAGGTTCCTTCATCAGGTGGGGGGGCATACTCATTGGCGACGTCACTTGCACAGGGCCCCTCATAGTACGAAAAAGTGTCTCTGCCGGTGGGAGGCGCCACCCGCCGTCAAACACACTGCCGTACTATGAGGGGCCCTGTGCCAGTGCCAATGCCAACGAGTGGGCCCCCCCCCCCCCGCTTGCTCAGGATCACAGCACTTGCAAAGTTGAAATAATTACCTCTCCCTGCTCCACCGCCATGATGTATTCCGCGTTTCCTGGGCCCACGAAAATCTTGAGCCAGCCCTACCCCCCCACAACTTTAGCCAAATGACCCCCAGTTTTCAATGCCTAACTATTATTATAAAGTAAATTAAGATTGACAAGCTTCAGTAATAAGAATTGATGTTTTTTGCATTAAAATGGGCACTGTAGGTGTTTTCCTGTCCTCCACTCACTGCCGACTTTGCTTCCCCATTGACTTGCATTGGGTTTCGTGTTTCAGTCGTCCCCCAACTTTACTCAATAATCGGCCGATTTCACCCGACCCGACTTTTGACAAAGTCGGGTTTTCGCGAAACCCGACTCGATCCAAAAAAAGTAAAAGTCACTCAACTCTATAGGGCGCCATCATACAGTGTGGGGATTACAGTGAAGGGGCCATCACACAGTGTTGGGGCCATTAAGCAGTTTGGGGGCTACTAAGGGGTTAGTACACTGTGTGGGTGGTACTATACAGTAAGGGGGCATTATACTGTGTATAAGAGAGCATCATACTGTGTATAGGGGAGCTGTACAGGGGGGAGACTCGGGGCAATTTTCAATGCTAAGTGGGCACATATTGTTATAGGGGAACTCAGGTTACTGTGCCTATCAAAGGGGCACACAGGACACTTACTTTCTAGGGGGTGAAATGTGGACACTGTTTCTAGGGCACTTGCGCCCCGTATTACTATATTCAACTAGAGAGTTGCTTTAGAATTTAGAGGACACAGAGAACCACACAGCAGGTGCAGTAATAGGGACACATACGGCAGCAGCGGCTCAGCATTGGGGTATCAGCAGGATAAGGAGTTTGTGCAAGTTGGGAATAGATGGAGATGGTGATGAAAATATAAGACGTGAAATATGTCTTTGTTGTATTCCCTGGTGGAAGAAGTTGTCGTGTCGGTCTGGGCCACATTGAAAAACGGGAAAGTGAACAATTCCATCAGAAAGAACGTCAGCTGTAAGTCATTATCTGTAACTGTGCAATAATCTCTAAGGGTATGTTTCCACGGTCAGTAAACATTGCAGATTGGATGCTGCGTACAGCAGCAGTGTCCAATCCGCAGAGGCCAGATGTTACAGCATAGTGGATAAGATTTTATGAAATCCCATCTCCACTATGCTTGCAGGGATGTCTCCAGATTACCTGTGTATATGCACATGCGGCGCTTCTTTCTAGACTGCAGCATGTCAATTTATCTTGTGGAGACGCTCAGTCCAATGTATAGGATGCGGTCATTCCGCATGGTTCAATGAACACATGAGGAATCACTGCGCATACAAAAGCCTCTCTATTGCAGCCGTTAGTTTTGAAATTGCCAGGGCATATTAGAGACACCAAAGACATAATTGATGTAATGTCACATAAAACATGGTTAGCTGACTTTTCATGGCTCAGTTGCGATGTAATTTCTTTGTATACGTGCATTCCTCATAATTTAGCACTTCAGGCGTTGGAATTTCATTTACGTTCATACAGCCATTATTCACAGGATTTGATTCAATATATGTTGCAAGTAACTTTTTTTCTGTTGACTCACAATTTTTTTTCTTTCAACTCTTCTTATTATTTGCAGTGTACCGGTGTTGCAATGGGGGCGAAGTTTTCACCTTCCCTGGCAAATTTGGTTATGGCATATTGGGAACATCATTTTTTATTTTCCCACTCTAATTATTTTTCTTCCCACATATTCTGGTATGGCAGATACATCGACGATACACTCATCATTTGGAGGGGCGATTGTTGTGAATTTGGTTTCTGGGCTCCCCCGGTGGTCACTGGTGGTACTGAACTTGTGTGCTTCATCGCCTCTGTTCACCTGTTTCCATCAGGATGTGGGAGTTGTCTATTTAGCCTTGCTCCTCAGTCATTTCTATGCCAGCCAACAATGTTACCAGAAGCCTTTCTGTTGCATGTTCCTGCTCCTAGACTACTATCAGCTAAGTTGAACTTGTAGTCCTAAGTTTGTTTTGCATTTTTGTTCCAGTTCTCTGTGTTTGAATATTTCTGAGGCTGGAAGCTCTTGTGAGCTGAAATTGCCACTCTGGTGTCATGAGTTGATATTAGAGTCTTAAAGTAATTTCAGGATGGTGTTTTGAAAGGGTTTTCAGCTGACTGTGTAGTCCCCTTTTCTGTCTTCCTACTATCTAGTAAGCGGACCTCAATTTGCTAAACCTATCTTCATACTTCGTATGTCAATTTCCTCTAAAATCACCGACATTATATGTGGGGGCTACTGTCTGCCTTTTGGGGAAAATTTCTCTAGAGGTAAGTCAGGTCTGTATTTTCCTCTGCTAGGGTCAGTCAGTTCTCCGGCTGGCGCTGGGCGTCTAGGGATAAAACGTAGGCACGCTACCCGGCCACTGTTAGTTGTGCGGTAGGTTTAGCTCACAGTCAGCTCGAGTTCCCATCTTCCAAGAGCTAGTCCTTTTGTATGCTTTACTACGGTCTCTTGCCATTGAGAACCATGACAGTTTGGCCGGCCCAGGGTTAAAATAATTGGCAGAAGAAAGGAGAGAAAAGAAGTCTGCAGAGAATTTTTTTTTTTTTTTCCTGAGTTTGCTCATTAGTTGATTCACTAGCATCTCTGCTTACTGCAGCCTTCGTCTCTCTCTCCTTCTAATCCTTGAATGGTTCTGATTTCACCTGATGAAAATGGATCCTCAGAGTTTAGCTACAGGTTTGAATAATCTCGCTATGAAGGTTCAAAGTTTACAGGATTTTGTAATTCATGCTCCTATATCTGAACCTAGAGTACCTTTGCCTGAATTTTTCTCCGGGGATAGATCTCGCTTCCAGAATTTCAAACATAATTGTAAATTATTTTTGTCTCTGAGATCTCGCTCCGCTGGAGATCCTGCACAGCAGGTCAGGATTGTGATTTCCTTGCTCCGGGGCGACCCTCAGGATTGGGCATTTGCTTTGGCACCAGGGGATCCTGCGTTGCTCAATGTGGATGCGTTTTTCCTGGCTTTGGGGTTGCTTTATGAGGAACCTCATTTAGAGATTCAGGCTGAAAAAGCCTTGATGGCCCTGTCTCAAGGGCAAGATGAGGCTGAAATATACTGCCAAAAATTTCGTAAGTGGTCTGTGCTTACTCAGTGGAATGAGTGCGCCCTGGCGGCGAATTTCAGAGAGGGTCTCTCTGATGCCATTAAAGATGTTATGGTGGGGTTCCCTGTGCCTGCAGGTCTGAATGAGTCCATGACAATGGCTATTCAGATTGATCGGCGTTTGCGGGAGCGCAAACCTGTGCACCATTTGGCGGTGTCTACTGAGAAGGCGCCAGAGATTATGCAATGTGATAGAATTCTGTCCAGAAGCGAACGACAGAATTTTAGGCGAAAAAATGGGTTATGCTTCTATTGTGGCGATTCAACTCATGTTATATCAGCATGCTCTAAACGTACTAAGAAGGTTGATAAGTCTGTTTCAATTGGTACTTTACAGTCCAGTTTATTCTATCTGTGACCCTGATTTGCTCTTTATCGTCTATTACCGCGGACGCCTATGTCGACTCTGGCGCCACTTTGAGTCTTATGGATTGGTCCTTTGCCAAACGCTGTGGGTTTAATTTAGAGCCTCTGGAAGTTCCTATACCTCTGAAGGGTATTGACTCTACGCCATTGGCTAGTAATAAACCACAATACTGGACACAAGTAACTATGCGTATTAATCCGGATCACCAGGAGATTATTCGCTTCCTTGTGTTGTATAATCTGCATGATGTGTTGGTGCTTGGATTGCCATGGCTGCAATCTCATAACCCAGTCCTCGACTGGAAAGCAATGTCTGTGTTAAGCTGGGGATGTCAGGGGACTCATGGGGACGTACCTTTGGTTTCCATTTCGTCATCTATTCCCTCTGAGATTCCGGAATTTTTATCTGATTATCGTGACGTTTTTGAGGAGCCTAAACTTGGTTCACTACCTCCGCACAGAGATTGCGATTGTACAATAGATCTGATTCCGGGCAGTAAGTTTCCAAAGGGTCGTTTATTTAATCTATCTGTGCCTGAACATGCTGCTATGCGGGAATATATTAAGGAGTCTTTGGAAAAGGGACATATTCGTCCTTCGTCATCTCCCTTAGGAGCCGGTTTTTTCTTTGTATCTAAAAAAGATGGCTCTTTGAGGCCGTGTATTGATTATCGGCTTTTGAATAAAATCACGGTTAAATATCAGTATCCTTTGCCACTGCTTACTGATTTGTTTGCTCGAATAAAGGGGGCCAAGTGGTTCTCTAAGATTGATCTTCGTGGGGCGTATAATTTAGTGCGAATTAAGCAGGGGGATGAGTGGAAAACCGCATTTAATACGCCTGAGGGCCATTTTGAGTATTTAGTAATGCCTTTTGGTCTTTCAAATGCCCCTTCAGTCTTTCAGTCTTTTATGCATGACATTTTCCGTGAATATTTGGATAAATTTATGATTGTGTATCTGGATGATATTTTGATTTTTTCGGACGACTGGGACTCTCATGTCCAACAGGTCAGGAGGGTTTTTCAGGTTTTGCGCTCTAATTCCTTGTGTGTAAAGGGTTCTAAGTGTGTTTTTGGGGTTCAAAAAATTTCGTTTTTTGGGGTACATTTTTTCCCCCTCTTCCATTGAGATGGACCCTGTCAAGGTTCAGGCTATTTGTGATTGGACGCAACCCTCTTCTCTTAAGAGCCTTCAGAAGTTTTTGGGCTTTGCTAATTTTTATCGTCGATTTATAACTGGTTTTTCTGATGTTGCTAAACCGTTGACTGATTTGACTAAGAAGGGTGCTGATGTTGCTGATTGGTCCCCTGCTGCGGTGGAGGCCTTTCGGGAGCTTAAGCGCCGCTTTTCTTCCGCCCCTGTATTGCGTCAGCCTGATGTTACTCTTCCTTTTCAGGTTGAGGTCGACGCTTCAGAAATCGGAGCTGGGGCGGTTTTGTCGCAGAAAAGTTCCGACTGCTCCGTGATGAGACCTTGCGCGTTCTTTTCTCGTAAATTTTCGCCCGCTGAGCGAAATTATGATATTGGTAATCGGGAGCTCTTGGCTATGAAGTGGGCTTTTGAGGAGTGGCGTCATTGGCTTGAGGGGGCTAGACATCAGGTGGTGGTATTGACCGACCACAAGAATTTGATTTATCTTGAGTCTGCCAGGCGCCTGAATCCTAGACAGGCGCGCTGGTCGTTATTTTTCTCTCGGTTTAATTTTGTGGTTTCTTACCTACCGGGTTCTAAAAATGTGAAGGCGGATGCCCTTTCTAGGAGTTTTGAGCCTGATTCCCCTGGTAATTCTGAACCTACAGGTATCCTTAAGGATGGAGTGATATTATCTGCTGTTTCCCCAGACTTGCGACGGGTCTTGCAGGAGTTTCAGGCGGATAGACCTGATCGTTGCCCGCCTGGTAGAATGTTTGTTCCTGATGATTGGACCAGTAGAGTCATCTCGGAGGTCCATTCTTCTGCGTTAACTGGTCATCCTGGAATCTTTGGTACCAGGGATTTGGTGGCTAGGTCCTTCTGGTGGCCTTCCCTGTCGCGAGATGTGCGAGGTTTTGTGCAGTCTTGTGATGTTTGTGCTCGGGCCAAGCCTTGTTGTTCTCGGGCTAGTGGATTGTTGTTATCTTTGCCTATTCCGAAGAGGCCTTGGACTCACATCTCCATGGATTTTATTTCTGATCTCCCTGTTTCTCAGAAGATGTCTGTCACCTGGGTGGTGTGTGACCGTTTCTCTAAGATGGTCCATTTGGTCCCCTTGCCTAAATTGCCTTCCTCATCCGAGCTGGTTCCTCTGTTTTTTCAAAATGTGGTTCGCTTGCATGGTATTCCGGAGAATATCGTGTCTGACAGGGGAACCCAATTCGTGTCTAGATTTTGGCGAGCGTTCTGTGCTAGGATGGGCATTGATTTGTCTTTTTCGTCTGCTTTCCATCCTCAGACTAATGGCCAGACCGAGCGAACTAATCAGACCTTGGAGACTTATTTGAGGTGTTTTGTATCTGCGGATCAGGATGATTGGGTTGCCTTTTTGCCCTTGGCGGAGTTTGCCCTCAATAATCGGGCTAGTTCTGCCACCTTGGTTTCTCCTTTCTTCTGTAATTCGGGGTTTCATCCTCGTTTCTCTTCCGGTCAGGTGGAGTCTTCGGAGTGTCCTGGAGTGGATGCTGTGGTGGAGAGGTTGCATCAGATTTGGGGGCATGTGGTGGACAATTTGAAGTTGTCCCAGGAGAAGACTCAGCATTTTGCCAACCGCCGTCGTCGTGTTGGTCCTCGTCTTTGTGTTGGGGACTTGGTGTGGTTGTCTTCTCGTTTTGTCCCTATGAAGGTTTCTTCTCCTAAGTTTAAGCCTCGGTTCATCGGCCCGTACAAGATATTGGAGATTCTTAACCCTGTGTCCTTTCGTTTGGACCTCCCTGCATCTTTTTCTATTCATAATGTCTTCCATCGGTCATTGTTGCGCAGGTATGAGGTACCGGTTGTGCCTTCCGTTGAGCCTCCTGCTCCGGTGTTGGTTGAGGGTGAGTTGGAGTACGTTGTCGAGAAGATCTTGGACTCCCGTGTTTCCAGACGGAGACTTCAGTATCTGGTCAAGTGGAAGGGCTACGGTCAGGAGGATAATTCTTGGGTGACAGCCTCTGATGTTCATGCCTCCGATTTGGTCTGTGCCTTTCATAGGGCTCATCCTGATCGCCCTGGTGGTTCTGGTGAGGGTTCGGTGCCCCCTCCTTGAGGGGGGGTACTGTTGTGAATTTGGTTTCTGGGCTCCCCCGGTGGTCACTGGTGGTACTGAACTTGTGTGCTTCATCGCCTCTGTTCACCTGTTTCCATCAGGATGTGGGAGTTGTCTATTTAGCCTTGCTCCTCAGTCATTTCTATGCCGGCCAACAATGTTACCAGAAGCCTTTCTGTTGCATGTTCCTGCTCCTAGACTACTATCAGCTAAGTTGAACTTGTAGTCCTAAGTTTGTTTTGCATTTTTGTTCCAGTTCTCTGTGTTTGAATATTTCTGAGGCTGGAAGCTCTTGTGAGCTGAAATTGCCACTCTGGTGTCATGAGTTGATATTAGAGTCTTAAAGTAATTTCAGGATGGTGTTTTGAAAGGGTTTTCAGCTGACTGTGTAGTCCCCTTTTCTGTCTTCCTACTATCTAGTAAGCGGACCTCAATTTGCTAAACCTATCTTCATACTTCGTATGTCAATTTCCTCTAAAATCACCGACATTATATGTGGGGGCTACTGTCTGCCTTTTGGGGAAAATTTCTCTAGAGGTAAGTCAGGTCTGTATTTTCCTCTGCTAGGGTCAGTCAGTTCTCCGGCTGGCGCTGGGCGTCTAGGGATAAAACGTAGGCACGCTACCCGGCCACTGTTAGTTGTGCGGTAGGTTTAGCTCACAGTCAGCTCGAGTTCCCATCTTCCAAGAGCTAGTCCTTTTGTATGCTTTACTACGGTCTCTTGCCATTGAGAACCATGACAGGCGATGTATCTGCCATACCGGAATTTATTTTCTATATTAATAATAATGATTTCAATATCAGGTTCACTTTTGTTCATAATAAATTTAAAATTTCATTTCTTGATTTGGAACTGACGGGTGTGGCAGATGAATTAATATCTACTCAAACTTATTTTAAACCATTGGCAGGGAATTCTATCTTGCATGCAAAGAGCAGCCACCCCAGACACACTGTTCGTTCGGTTCCGGTTGGCGAGTTCATTAGACTGAAGAGAAATTGTAACAATAATAATTTTTTGAAACAAGATCTTGCCAAATCCTGCGTCAAATTCAACAAACGGGGTTATCCCAACTGGATGCTTAACAGAGCCCTCAACATTGCATCTCCTGGTATTCGTTTGAATCCTGATGTAACGCATAATTCAGGTAACATTTCGAACAGTAACATAAATGATAATAGAAATGTTGCATCTAGTACTAATTCAGCCATTAATCAAAAGATTGACAAACCATTTGTTTGTTTACAATATAGTCCTCAATTTCACAAAATTAAAACTCTCATTAATAAATTTATTCCAATTTTATATGAAGATCCAATTCTATTTAAAATCTTACAAGATGGATGCAATGTTGTAGCTAGGAGAGCACCCACTCTTGGGAATATTTTATCACCCAGTCTATTTATTTCTGAGAAACCGCAACCTACATGGCTGAGTTGTAAAGGTAGCTATAAATGTAATGTCCGTAATTGTTCCACCTGCAGACAAATGATTACCACCAAATCTTTCACTGATTATACGGGTTCTAATATTTTTTATATAAATAAATTTATTAATTGCAATACCCGTTTTGTAATATACAAAATTGATTGTGTTGCCTGCAATAAATCTTATGTCGGTTGCACTATTCGCAAGTTAAAAACTCGTGTTTCTGAGCATCTGCATGATATTTCTAATGAAAGGAATTTTAATCGCAACATTTCTTCTGCAGCCAAACATTTTATAGATTATCATTCACGTGACATTTCATCTTTCAGAGTTTCTGGCATCGAGAGGGTTAATAAACCTCACCGCGGGGGTGATTTACATAGAACTTTACTCACCCGTGAAGCATATTGGATTTTCATGCTGGGCACAAGATTTCCTGATGGAGTCAACCGCAGAAATGAAATTATGTTTCACTACTGATTTCCGACATTATTTTGCAGCTTAATCTATATTTGTTATTATTTTTATATTTGTACATATTTGTTTCTCATTTGTTTCATTCTTGTATATATATATTTTTTTGTATTTTTATATGTTCCATTCACATATTTTTAGGACCTGTTCATTGATTATACCATGTGATTTGTATACAGAAATCCTATTGGTTGTCGGGTCCTTAAATAACGGTGTCTGTGTGGGGTAATTTAGCTTGGATAAAGACTGCTTGTCAGTCGAAACGCGTCGCTCACCCTCAGGGGTTCATGGTGGGTCCATGGAGCTTGTACTGCTATTTTAACCATTTGGATTAAAGATTTATATTTTATCAAGAGCAAGCTGGAAATTTCGTTTTTTTCTGCATACAAAAGCCGACAGTGCTTTGGACGGAGTGGACATGTGATGCGTCCAAAGCGCTGCCAATACTGACTGTGGAAACATAACCTTAGGCCGGGGTCACACATGCGTGTTTTACGGACGTAAGAGCGCAGAAACTACGTCCGTAAAACTCGCATTACATACGGCACAATGATTCTCAATGGGTCTAGTCCTATCAGGTGTATATTACGGATCCGTAATATACGGCGTTGTACGGGCGTAGAAAATCGCAGCATGCTGCGTTTGTCAGCGTATTGCGCAAAAAAATCGCCAATGAAAGTCTATGGGGGCGAGAAAAATACGGATTCCACACGGACCAGCAGTGTGACTTGCGAGAAATACGCAGCGGTGTTAGTGAAAAGTCGGTAATTCAATTGCCGGCTTTTCATTTCTCCTGCACAAACCCGACAAACCCAAGCGAGGGTCTGCAAATGGATTGAGAGAGCAATAAATTATTAAAACAACCGCTGTGTTTATTTCATTAAAATACTTTTAAATCATGTGTGTGTGTGTTTTTTAACCCTTTCAAACAATTGGATTAATAATGGATAGGTGTCATAATTGACGCTTCTCCATTATTAATCTGGCTTAATGTCACCTTCCAATAGCAAGGTGGCATTAACCCTTCATTACCCCATATCCCACCGCTACACGGGAGTGGGAAGAGAGTGGCCAAGTGCCAGAATAGGCGCATCTTCCAGATGTGCCTTTTCTGGGGTGGCTGGGGGCAGATGTTTTTAGCCAGGGGGGGGCCAATAACCGTGGACCCTCTCCAGGCTATTAATATCTGCCCTCAGTCACTGGCTTTACCACTCTGGCGGAGAAAATTGCGCGGGAGCCCACGCCAATTTTTTCCGCCATTTAACCCTTAAATTTAATAGCTACAGCGCCGAAATTTTGCACATACACACTACTAACATTAGTAGTATGGAATATGCAAAAAAAAAGGGGGATATGAAATGGTTTACTGTATGTAAACCGTGTCTCATATCATGTCGGGTTTGTGCAGGAGAAATGAAAAGCCGGTAATTGAATTACCGGCTGTTCACAGATATCGCGCTGAATGAAATCTAAATACAGAATATATATATATGTGTCTCAATGACATATATACACTCACCGGCCACTTTATTAGGTACACCTGTCCAACTTCTTGTTAACACTTAATTTCTAATCAGCCAATCACATGGCGGCAACTCAGTGCATTTAGGAATGTAGACATGGTCAAGACAATCTCCTGCAGTTCAAACCGAGCATCAGTATGGGGAAGAAAGGTGATTTGAGTGCCTTTGAACGTGGCATGGTTGTTGGTGCCAGAAGGGCTGGTCTGAGTATTTCAGAAACTGCTGATCTACTGGGATTTTCACGCACAACCATCTCTAGGGTTTACAGAGAATGGTCCGAAAAAGAAAAAAAATCCAGTGAGCGGCAGTTCTGTGGGCGGAAATGCCTTGTTGATGCCAGAGGTCAGAGGAGAATGGGCAGACTGGTTCGAGCTGATATAAAGGCAACAGTGACTCAAATCGCCACCCGTTACAACCAAGGTAGGCCTAAGAGCATCTCTGAACGCACAGTGCGTCGAACTTTGAGGCAGATGGGCTACAGCAGCAGAAGACCACACCGGGTACCACTCCTTTCAGCTAAGAACAGGAAACTGAGGCTACAATTTGTACAAGCTCATCGAAATTGGACAGTAGAAGATTGGAAAAACGTTGCTTGGTCTGATGAGTCTCGATTTCTGCTGCGACATTCGGATGGTAGGGTCAGAATTTGGCGTAAACAACATGAAAGCATGGATCCATCCTGCCTTGTATGGAGCATCTTTGGGATGTGCAGCCGACAAATCTGCGGCAACTGTGTGATGCCATCATGTCAATATGGACCAAAATCTCTGAGGAATGCTTCCAGCACCTTGTTGAATCTATGCCACGAAGAATTGAGGCAGTTCTGAAGGCAAAAGGGGGTCCAACCCGTTACTAGCATGGTGTACCTAATAAAGTGGCCGGTGAGTGTATATATATATATATATATATATATATATATATATATATATATATATATATATATATATACTGTATATATGTTTTCCTGAACATTTGAGCACATAAATCCATTAGATGTCGGTTTTGCAAGCCTGCGCGAAAATCTCGCAGTACGGATGCCATACGGATTACATACGGAGGATGCCATGCGCAAAATACGCTGACACACCCTGACTACGGATCAATATTTTGGGAACATTTTCCGTATTACGGCCGTAGTACGGACGTATAATACGTGGCGTATTGTCTTACGCCAAGTGTGACCCCAGCCTCATACTATTGTTCTCACATTTGCTTTTTAGGAGTACACTGCTTCCTGGTCCCCTGCTTTTTGCGTTTCTGAGGGCAGTGCACTCCTGAAGATAGAGAGTTTAGACAAGCAACATGATTGGATTTATTTTATTTGTAGATTAATAATCTGAACTAACATCCTACAAAATGTCATCTTATCATCATCTGAGTGGCTCACAGAAGTGTTAAAAAAAAAGGAAGATGAGCAAAAAAAGAAAAAATCTATCTAAAATAAGTAGCTACTTTTCACAGACTACTAATATTGGTGCTTCTACATCTACTAACACTCTATCTACTCAAAGTGAAGAGAGGTAGTGCCCACATTGAAGTGGTAGAGCCACATACAAGTGCCAACATTTCTGAGTTACAAGAAACCTTACAAAGTGCAGCCCTGCAAGTGTCAGTATAGAACATACATTAATTGGAGACAGGTATGTTACAGATAGAGGACATTTTCCAATTACAATCACAGACCCCAAAGTAAAAAAAAATATTCTTGCTAATGTTCCTTGCAGGCCTAAAGGGCCATTCCCGAGAGATAAAGATGTCCATCATAGATGTTTCTCTGAAATGTACTATGAAAGAATAACAAAAGCAGGACACACAGTTCCAGTGATGTGGCTGTGCCATTCGCCAAAGTTAAATATTGATTATTGTGAGCCATGCTGGTTATTTGGCGATCGTAAAAAAATTAGGCTTTGAACCAGCATGGGCAAAGGGAATACAAAAATGCCAAATACTTTCTGCCAAAATACAGACTCCTGAACAGAGCGTTTCCGTGTGGTATTTTCCGCACCATGGGCACTGCGGATTTGGTTTTCCATAGGTTTACATGGTATTGTAAACCAGATGGAAAACTGCTTCGAATCCGCAGCCAAATCCGCACTGTGTGCACATATCAACCAATACTAGTAGGCAATACACAGAATACAGCACACATGTATCTGTGTCCACATACGGAGATATTATACAAGAAAAGTAGAAAAATCCATGCAAAAAACAATATATAGAACCTACAAAGAAGATTATGCACAATTGGACAACTAATATATCAAATGATCATCTTTATTGAAATTTAAAATACCAACAACAAACAAAGAAAATCTGTAGAAAAGGATGCTATGAAGGTGACGCTGCACCTTAGCCGCAGGACAGAGGATATGCTCAGTAAACTACAATGATAACAATCATACCAAAAAGAAACATGTGCGCTGATGTAACACGAGATATAAAGAGCCCGGCTGGTAAAAAATATCCTGTGTGCACATAGCCTGAGAGTGAGAAAAAGGCCAGAACGAGGCTCCCATAGACTCACATTGATTAGTGACCTCTGCGCTGCTCCATAAAACACCGGAGCCTCGGACAGGTCACAAACTGCAGGAGACGGAGCCGAGCGGAGACAAAAACAGATGAAAATGCCAGAAGGTGAGTATCAGACAGGGGGCAGGGGACGTGGATTTTCAGCACCGCTCCAGCAATGAAATAAAAAATAATGCTGGAGTGGTGCTGTAAATGTGACGCAGCTCTTGGTTACTGTATGCGGCTCCTTATACTAATACTCATAAAAGAGCCAGGTGGTTCGTATCAAAAGCCCCCTACCGCCCCCAATCTCCAGTCTCCCCAGACAGCAAATATTACGTGATGGAGCACATATAATATCATAACAAAACATTATAATATTATATATATAAAATAAAAAATAGTCATATACTCACCTTCGATGGCCCCCGCAGTCTTCCCGCCTCTCAGGTGCATGCTGCCGCTTCCGTTCCTACAGATGGTGTGTGTGAAGGACCTGTGATGATGTCGCGGTCACATGACCACGATGATGTCGCGGTCACGTGACCGCGACATCATTGAAGGTCCTGCACACACACACCATCTATAGGAACGGACGCCGCTGAGGAGATCGGCTGTCTGCACGTGAGTATAACCATTTTTTTTATTATTTTTAAACATTCTATCTTTTACTATTGATGCTGCATAGGCTGCATCTATAGTAAAAAGTTGGTCACACTTGTCAAACACTATGTTTGACAAGTGTGACCAACCTGTCAATCGTTTTTCCAAGCGATGCTACAGATAGCTTGGAAAACTTTAGCATTCTGCAAGCTAATTATGCTTGCAAAATGCTGAAAAAAATGCAAAAGAAAACGGGGAAAAACGCAAAAAAAAAAAATGCGGATTTCTTGCAGAAAATTTCCGGTTTTCTTCAGGAAATTTCTGCAAGAAATCCTGACGTGTGCATATACCCTTACATTCACCCTCCAGTACCCAGTCTCCCCTCCCCCTCAATACCCCCATGGTCTCACCTTCACCCCCCAGTACCCTGTCCCCTGTTATGACCCCAATGGCAGAGGGTCTCAGAAATAATTACTAAGTCTGCAAACACAATAAACCAGCTCATAGGGCAGTGGTAACTGAGCTGACCATATATCTAATCCTAGCACCACAAATAGCAGCAGCCGGGGAACGTGCCTACGTTGGTTCTAGACGTCTCGCGCCAGCCGGAGAACTAACTAACCCTAGAAGGGAAAAGAAAGACCTTTCTTGCCTCCAGAGAAAAGACCCCAAAAGTTGGATACAAGCCCCCAACAAATAATAACGGTGAGGTAAGAGGAAAAGACAAACGTAAGAATGAGCTAGGTATTTAGCAAAGAGAGGCCCACTAGCTAATAGCAGAATATAGTAAGATGACTTATATGGTCAGCAAAAACCCTATCAAAATATCCACGCTGGATATTCAAGAACCCCTGAACCGTCTAACGGCCCGGGGGGAGAACACCAGCCCCCTAGAGCTTCCAGCAAGGTCAGGAATCACATTTAGTACAAGCTGGACAAAAATAAAAGCAAAGCAAATAACCAAAAAACAAAGAAGCAGGACTTAGCTTAATTTTGCACGAACCGGGACCAGCAGACAGGAGCAAACAGAAAGGATCTGATTACAATGATGCCAGGCACTGGACTAAGGATCCAGAAAGTTTATATAGCAACACCCCTGGACTAACGACCCAGGTGAGTGCCAAACTGAGGAAAGACAATTCCAGAGTCATATCACTAGTAACCACAAGAGGGAGCCAAAAAGTCTAATTCACAACAGTACCCCCCCCTTAAGGAGGGGTCACCGAACCCTCACCAAAACCACCAGGGCGATCAGGATGAGCAGCGTGAAAGGCACGAACTAAATCGGCCGCATGCACATCAGAAGCAACCACCCAGGAATTATCCTCCTGACCATAGCCCTTCCACTTGACCAGATACTGAAGCCTCCGTCTGGAGAGACGAGAATCCAAGATCTTCTCCACCACGTACTCCAACTCGCCCTCAACCAACACCGGAGCAGGAGGTTCAACAGAAGGAACCACAGGTACAACGTACCGCCGCAACAAAGACCTATGGAACACGTTGTGAATGGCAAACGACACCGGAAGATCCAAGCGAAAGGACACAGGATTAAGAATTTCCAATATCTTGTAAGGACCGATGAAGCGAGGCTTAAATTTAGGAGAGGAGACCTTCATAGGAACAAATCGAGAAGACAGCCATACCAAATCCCCAACACGAAGTCGGGGACCCACACCGCGGCAGCGGTTGGCAAAACGCTGAGCCTTCTCCTGTGACAACTTTAAGTTGTCCACCACATGATTCCAGATCTGCTGCAACCTATCCACCACCGAATCTACCCCAGGACAGTCAGAAGGCTCCACATGTCCCGAGGAAAAACGAGGATGGAAACCAGAGTTGCAGAAAAATGGCGAAACCAAAGTAGCGGAACTAGCCCGATTATTAAGGGCAAACTCAGCCAACGGCAAGAAGGTCACCCAATCATCCTGATCTGCCGAAACAAAACACCTCAAATAAGCCTCCAGAGTCTGATTAGTTCGCTCCGTTTGTCCATTAGTCTGAGGATGAAAGGCAGACGAAAACGACAAATCAATGCCCATCCTAGCACAAAAGGATCGCTAGAACCTGGAAACAAACTGGGATCCTCTGTCAGACACTATATTCTCAGGAATGCCGTGTAAACGAACCACATTCTGAAAGAACACAGGAACCAGATCGGAAGAGGAAGGCAGCTTAGGCAAAGGCACCAAATGGACCATTTTAGAAAAGCGATCACATATCACCCAGATGACAGACATGCCCTGAGACACCGGGAGATCTGAAATGAAATCCATGGAAATGTGTGTCCAAGGCCTCTTCGGGACAGGCAAGGGCAAGAGCAACCCGCTGGCACGAGAACAGCAAGGCTTAGCTCGAGCACAAGTCCCACAGGACTGCACAAATGACCGCACATCCCGTGACAAGGAAGGCCACCAAAAGGACCTAGCCACCAGATCTCTGGTGCCAAAAATTCCCGGATGCCCTGCCAACACCGAGGAATGAACCTCGGAAATGACTCTGCTGGTCCACTTATCAGGAACAAACAGTCTGTCAGGTGGACAAGAGTCAGGTCTACCAGCCTGAAATCTCTGCAACACACGTCGCAAATCAGGAGAAATGGCCGACAAGATAACTCCCTCTTTAAGAATACCAACTGGTTCTGCGACTCCAGGAGAGTCAGGCACAAAGCTCCTTGAAAGAGCATCAGCCTTCACATTCTTTGAACCTGGTAAATACGAGACCACAAAGTCAAAACGGGAGAAAAACAATGACCAGCGGGCCTGTCTAGGATTCAGGCGTTTAGCAGACTCGAGATACATCAAATTTTTGTGATCAGTCAAGACCACCACACGATGCTTAGCACCCTCGAGCCAATGACGCCACTCCTCAAATGCCCACTTCATGGCCAGCAACTCCCGATTGCCAACATCATAATTCCGCTCAGCAGGTGAAAACTTCCTAGAGAAGAAAGCACATGGTCTCATTACCGAGCAACCAGGGCCTCTCTGCGACAAAACGGCCCCTGCCCCAATCTCAGAAGCATCCACTTCGACCTGAAAGGGAAGTGAGACATCAGGCTGGCACAAAACAGGCGCCGAAGTAAACCGGCGCTTCAACTCTTGGAACGCCTCCACGGCTGCAGGAGCCCAGTTAGCAACATCAGAACCTTTCTTGGTCATATCCGTCAAAGGTTTAACAACGCTAGAAAAATTAGCGATAAAACGACGGTAGAAGTTAGCAAAACCCAAGAACTTCTGAAGACTCTTAACTGACGTGGGTTGAGTCCAATCATGAATAGCTCGGACCTTGACTGGGTCCATCTCCACAGCAGAAGGGGAAAAAACAAACCCCAAAAAGGGAACCTTCTGTACTCCAAAGAGACACTTTGAGCCCTTAACAAACAAAGCATTCTCACGCAAAACTTGAAACACCATCCTGACCTGCTCCACATGTGAGTCCCAATCTTCAGAGAAAACCAGAATATCATCCAGATAAACAATCATAAATTTATCCAGATACTTCCGGAAAATATCATGCATAAAGGACTGAAACACTGAGGGAGCATTAGAGAGCCCAAAAGGCATCACCAAGTACTCAAAATGACCTTCGGGCGTATTAAATGCTGTCTTCCATTCATCTCCTTGCTTAATGCGCACAAGGTTGTACGCACCACGAAGATCTATCTTGGTGAACCACTTGGCACCTTTAATCCGGGCAAACAAGTCCGACAACAGAGGCAAAGGATACTGAAATTTAACAGTGATTTTATTCAGAAGCCGATAGTCAATACAAGGTCTCAAAGATCCGTCCTTCTTGGCCACAAAAAAGAATCCCGCACCAAGAGGGGAAGAGGATGGACGGATATGCCCCTTCTCCAGAGACTCCTTGATATACGAACGCATTGCGGCATGCTCAGGTACAGACAGATTAAATAGTCTTCCCTTAGGAAATTTACTACCTGGAATCAAATCTATGGCGCAGTCACAGTCCCTATGAGGAGGCAGAGCACTGGACCTGGACTCGCTGAATACATCCTGATAATCAGACAAATACTCAGGAACTTCCGAAGGAGTAGAGGAAGCAATAGACACCGGCGGGGAATCAGCATGAATTCCCTGACAGCCCCAACTTGACACAGACATTGCCTTCCAATCTAAGACTGGATTGTGGGTCTGTAACCATGGCAGACCCAAAACGACCAAATCATGAATTTTATGCAGAACAAGAAAACGAATCACCTCCCGATGTTCAGGAGTCATGCACATGGTTACCTGCGTCCAAAACTGCGGTTTATTTTCCGCCAATGGCGTAGCATCAATACCTCTAAGAGGAATAGGATTTACCAACGGTTCAAGAACAAAACCACAGCGCTTGGCAAATGACAGATCCATAAGACTCAGGGCAGCACCTGAATCCACAAACGCCATAACAGGGTAAGAAGACAATGAGCAAATTAAAGTTACAGACAAAATAAATTTAGGTTGCAAATTACCAATGGCGACAGGACTAACAACCCTTGTTAGGCGTTTAGAGCATGCTGATATAACATGTGTAGAATCACCACAGTAAAAACACAACCCATTCTGACGTCTATGATTTTTCCGCTCATTTCTAGTCTGAATTCTATCACATTGCATTAAATCAGGTGTTTGTTCAGACAACACCACCAGAGGATTAGCGGTTTTGCGCTCCCGCAAACGCCGGTCAATTTGAATAGCCAGCGCCATGGAATCATTCAGACTTGTAGGAATGGGGAAACCTACCATCACATTCTTAATGGCTTCAGAAAGGCCATTTCTGAAATTTGCGGCCAGAGTACACTCATTCCACTGAGTAAGCACGGACCATTTCCGAAATTTTTGGCAATACACTTCAGCTTCATCCTGGCCCTGAGAAATAGCCAGCAAGGCTTTTTCTGCCTGAACTTCAAGATTGGGTTCCTCGTAAAGCAATCCGAGCGCCAGAAAAAACGCATCAATATTTGCCAATGCCGGATCTCCTGGCGCTAGCGAGAAAGCCCAATCCTGAGGGTCGCCCCGTAAAAAAGAGATAACAATTTTAACTTGCTGAACTGAATCTCCAGATGAACGGGGTCTCAGAGATAGAAACAATTTACAATTATTCCTGAAATTCCTAAACTTAAATCGATCTCCAGAAAACAGTTCAGGAATAGGTATTTTAGGTTCAGACATAGGACTACTGGTAACAAAATCTTGTATGCCCTGCACACGAGCAGCAAGCTGGTCTACACTTGTAATCAAGGTCTGGACATTCATGTCTGCAGCAAGCACAAGCCACTCAGAGGTAAAGGGGAGGAAGAGAGGAAAAAAAAAAAAAAAAAAAACTCAGAATTTCCTTTCTTATTATCCCACTTCTGCAATGCATTAAACATTCAATGTTGGCCTGGCATACTGTTATGACCCCAATGGCAGAGGGTCTCAGAAATAATTACTAAGTCTGCAAACACAATAAACCAGCTCATAGGGCAGTGGTAACTGAGCTGACCATATATCTAATCCTAGCACCACAAATAGCAGCAGCCGGGGAACGTGCCTACGTTGGTTCTAGACGTCTCGCGCCAGCCGGAGAACTAACTAACCCTAGAAGGGAAAAGAAAGACCTTTCTTGCCTCCAGAGAAAAGACCCCAAAAGTTGGATACAAGCCCCCAACAAATAATAACGGTGAGGTAAGAGGAAAAGACAAACGTAAGAATGAGCTAGGTATTTAGCAAAGAGAGGCCCACTAGCTAATAGCAGAATATAGTAAGATGACTTATATGGTCAGCAAAAACCCTATCAAAATATCCACACTGGATATTCAAGAACCCCCGAACCGTCTAACGGCCCGGGGGGAGAACACCAGCCCCCTAGAGCTTCCAGCAAGGTCAGGAATCACATTTAGTACAAGCTGGACAAAAATAAAAGCAAAGCAAATAACCAAAAAACAAAGAAGCAGGACTTAGCTTAATTTTGCACGAACCGGGACCAGCAGACAGGAGCAAACAGAAAGGATCTGATTACAACGATGCCAGGCACTGGACTAAGGATCCAGGAAGTTTATATAGCAACACCCCTGGACTAACGACCGAGGTGAGTGCCAAACTGAGGAAAGACAATCCCAGAGTCATATCACTAGTAACCACAAGAGGGAGCCAAAAAGTCTAATTCACAACAGTCCCCCCTCACTCACTTTCAGCCCCCACAATACCCCAACGGTCTCACAGTGACATACCTCAATTTAATAAACCTAATAAGTCCCATCCCCACTTACTGAAAAAGTTTGCAAGCAGGACCAGGAAGTGTCTAGGTGAAATGCAAGCTGTGGGCACTAGGACCCAGCGTGCCTGAGCCAATCCCAGCATGCACAGAGTGAAGAAAACTGCAGCGGGGAAAAGCTTCGTCATCAGGTCAGACGGGCAGCAGCATTCACTTCACTGCAGGAGGGAGACTGCAGCCGCCACTGTGCTAGCAGCCTGCAGAGTCTCCGGGAGCAGACATTATACTGCTCTGCTCCTATGCGGTGTTCTGCCCTGGCTCCCAGTGGGCCCCTTCATGTGACAGGGCCCGGGGCGACGGCCCCCTTTGCCCCCCCAGTAGCTACGCTACTGCTCCTGAAGCTTCACAAGCTCACATGGATGCATGCATTGTTTATGATCACTGGAGAAGAAAAACACAATGGATGATGAAACTGAAAAACAAATTTAAAGGAGAAAAACTTTTGGAGATAAGTATTACACAGACTAACTAATGTGACACTGACTATGGCAATGTGAAATCTGGCCTTCCGAGGTCATAGAGAGAAAATAGGAGAGAGTAATAATGGCAACTTTCTCTTCATTGTAGAGCTCTGATCTGAATATGACTACATTTGAAGGAGCTCCTCCACCTTCCTCAGGGGACAACAAAGTATCTTAGCCCTAAAATACAAAATGAAATAATAGATATCCTTGCAAATCAAGTTGAAAATGGCATAGTAAGTGAAATTAAAGCAGCCACTTTTTTTCCATAGTTATGGACACACCACAGGGTATTTCAAAAGTTGATCATTTAAGTTAGATTTAGGCTGGGGTCACACTGCGTTATGGCAGTCAGTTAGACAGACTGCGTTACAACGCGGCATAGCAGGGTGTAATGCAGTCTGTTAAAGCTGTAATTAACCCCTATTATCGGGTGCATCGCCAATGCATGCCACAATCGGCATGCGCTAGCGATGTGCCGTCATTCAGTGACGGAGACTCGGATGCGGGCTGCAGCGTCTGAGACTCCGTCACCGCTAGCGCAGATTAATCTGTGCTAGCGGTACAGCATAACGCGATGGCATGTATCTATAGCGTTAATGCAGCCCGTCAACGCTATGCATTGAACGGGCTGCTTTAACGCAATGTGAACCTGGCCTTACCGATATGAGACCATAGGCCGAGATAAAAGTCAACGGGCAACTATTGTAAATATAGGCAAGGTCTTAGATTTTCATCTAGTTGAAAACCCAACCACTGCAGGACTTGAGAAGAATATCATCAAGTGTATAGAAGATAAGCAACTGTCAAAATGTCGTGGGCAGGGTTATGATGATGCTGCTACAATCAGTGTACAGTTAGGTCCATATATATTTGGACAGAGACAACATTTTTCTAGTTTTGGTTATAGACAATACCACAATGAATTTTAAACAAAACAATTCAGATGCAGTTGAAGTTCAGACTTTCAGCTTTCATTTGAGGGTATCCACATTAAAATCGGATGAAGGGTTTAAGAGTTTCAGCTCCTTAACATGTGCCACCCTGTTTTTAAAAGGACCAAAAGTAATTGGACAGATTCAATAATTTTAAATAAAATGTTCATTTTAGTACTTGGTTGAAAACCCTTGGCTGGCAATGACTGCCTGAAGTCTTGAACTCATGGACATCACCAGACGCTGTGTTTCCTCCTTTTTGATGCTCTGCCAGGCCTTCACTGCGGTGGTTTTCAGTTGCTGTTTGTTTGTGGGCCTTTCTGTCTGAAGTTTAGTCTTTAACAAGTGAAATGCATGCTCAATTTGGTTGAGATCAGGTGACTGACTTGGCCATTCAAGAATATTCCACTTCTTTGATTTAATTAACTCCTGGGTTGCTTTGGCTTCATGTTTTGGGTCATTGTCCATCTGTAGTATCAAACGACAACCAACCAGTTTGGCTGCATTTGGCTGGATCTGAGCACACAGTGTGCCTCTGAATAATTCATTCGGCTGCTTCTGTCCTGTGTCACATCATCAATAAACACTAGTGACCCAGTGCCACTGGCAGCCATGCATGCCCAAGCCGTCACACTGCCTCCGCCGTGTTTTACAGATGATGTGGTATGCTTTGGATCATGAGCTGTACCACGCCTTTGCCATACATTTCTCTTTCCATCATTCTGGTAGAGGTTGATCTTGGTTTCATCTGTCCAAAGAATGTTCTTCCAGAACTGTGCTGGCTTTTTTAGATGTTTTATAGCAAAGTCCAGTCTAGCCTTTTTATTCTTGATGCTTATGAGTGGCTTGCACCGTACAGTGAACCCTCTGTATTTACTTTCATGCAGTCTTCTCTTTATGGTAGATTTGGATATTGATACGCCGACCTCCTGGAGAGTGTTGTTCACTTGGTTGGCTGTTGTGAAGGGGTTTCTCTTCACCATGGAGATTATTCTTCTATCCTCCACCACTGTTGTCTTCCGTGGACGCCCAGGTCTTTTTGCATTGATGAGTTCACCAGTGCTTTCTTTCTTTCTCAGGATGTACCAAACTGTAGATTTTGCCACTCCTAATATTGTAGCAATTTCTCGGCTTGTTTTTTTCTGTTTTCGCAGCTTAAGGATGGCTTGTTTCACTTGCATGGAGAGCTCCTTTGACCGCATGTTTACTTCACAGCAAAACCTTCCAAATGCAAGCACCACATCTCAAATCAACTCCAGGCCTTTTATCTGCTTAATTGAGAATGACATAACGAAGGGATTGCCCACACCTGTTCATGAAATAGCCTTGGAGTCAATTGTCCAATTACTTTTGGTCCCTTTAAAAATAGGGTCGCACATGTTAAGGAGCTGAAACTCCTAAACCCTTCATCCAATTTTATTGTGGATACCCTCAAATGAAAGCTGAAAGTCTGAACTTCAACTGCATCTGAATTGTTTTGTTTAAAATTCATTGTGGTAATGTCTATAACCAAAATTAGAAAAAGGTTGTCTCTGTCCAAATATATATGGACCTAACTGTATACAGGTGTTCAAATTCGCATTCCAAAGAAGGAGAAAAATGCTTTGTATGTTCACTGTGCAGCCCATAACCTTAATTTGGTCATACAGGACCCTGTAAGCCATGTACCAGAGATGTCACTTTTTTTGAGGTGATACAGAGTTTGTATATATTTTTTGGAGAAAGTATCACCCGTTGGTCTCTTCTACAGTCGCTCACCATTGAATCCTCTGTGACTTTAAAAGGCTTTTGTCCTACACTATGGTCATCCCATTATACGTGCTGGCTGTAAAATCAGATGATGACTTGTTTCAGGAAGCAGTGAAATTTCATCAGTATTAGGCTGCTGTCACACTAGCAGTATTTGGTCAGTATTTGACATCAGTATTTGTAAGCCAAAACCAGGAGTGGGTGATAAATGCAGAAGTGGTGCATATGTTTCTATTATACTTTTCCTCTAATTGTTCCACTCCTGGTTTTGGCTTACAAATACTGATGTAAAATACTGACCAAATACTGATAGTGTGACGGCAGCCTTATCAGGATGATATATCCACAGATTTTCCTGGACAGTTGCTGAGTTTTCGCAGCACACTTCAAGAGGAGATCTCCAAATCACCCACAATTAAGGATTTGGCTCCCCTACTTATAGTTGACAATGCTGCTTTGTCATCTACACTTCCAGATGTATGTACAGCTTTCTTACTTTTCCTCACTTTACCAGTTACAATGGCATCAGCTGAAAGAGCATTCTCTAAGATATCGCTTATTAAAAATTACTTAAGAAGCAAAAGCTCTCTGGCCTTGCTCTTCAAAGCATTGAAAATGATAGAGCCAGAAAATTGGACATTTCAGATATTGTTGACAAATTTGCAGAGGCGAAAGCAAGACGCCGCAACTTCTAGCAATACGCAGTGTATGTGTAAGTGTGCTGTTGGTTTGGTATAGGGAGTTGTATTATCAAAAAGTTGATACTAACTCATTCATTTCACTAATTCGGTTCGATACTAACTTATTCAGTTAACTGATTTGGTTTCACTTGTTATTTTTTTTTACTGCCTCTTTGTTATATAACTTATTTGCCTTTTAATACAGTAAAATGGCTTACAAATATTAATAAATTCTGATGTCATTACATTCTAAAACAAAAGAAATATCTATGCAACATTTGAAAGCAACACAATTTTCTGTACTACAAAAGCTTTATATAAAAAAGTGCAGCTATTCTAGAGATGAAAAAATAATTGTATTGACACTATCTTCCCTCTTTCCTTTTTAATAGTGAAAATAAAATGATTCCTGTTGGCTTGATAGTTTGATTTCTATTAACTTTTGCATTGAAACATGTTTGTTGGACTTGAGCAGTGGCAAGTTCATTTGTCTTTCAGTTGGATTTGTTTACTTTATGGTTAAGAAATAGGACCAGTTCTTATCTTAAAACAGATTTCTGTGTAAGTAAATAAAATATAGTTCAAACTTTGTTTAATGTTCTGAATGTAATAATGTACTTAACTAGCGGATTATACTGACATAATGATAACTCTATTTGTAGGTGACTTACCAAGACATATATCCAGGTGGCTTTCTACTCTTGTAAGCAGGGGTGAACCTAGCCTCTGCACCCACATATACAGCATAGCACCCCCATATACAGCACAGCACCCCTATAGACAATACAGCACAGGCCCCATATACAGCACAGCACCCCTCATATACAGCATAACACCCCCATATACAGCACAGCACCCCATATCAAGCACAGCACCCCCATATACAGCACAGTACCCCCATATACAGCACAGCACCCCAATAGACAATACAGCACAGACCCCCATATACAGCACAGCACCCCTCATATACAGCATAACACCCCCATATACAGCACAGCACCCCATATCAAGAACAGCACCCCCATACACAGCACAGTACCCACATATACAGCACAGCACCGCCATATACAGCACAACACCCCTATAGACAATACAGCACAGACCCCCATGTACAGCATAGCTCTGCCATATACAGCTCAGCACCCCTCATATACAGCATAACACCCCATATGCAGCACAGCACCCCCATATATAGCACATCACCCACATATACAGCATAGCACCCCCATATACAGCACAGCACCCACCAAATATAGCATAGCACCCCCATACACAGCACCGTCATATACAGCAACCCATATACAGCACACGCTGATCGCCGGCAGAGCGGGGGAGAATGATGAGAGCCATGTTCAGCACCCGGCGCCGGTGGACCAGCGCTTATTGTAACGCTTCTTCCCTGGCGCTCGTCCATGTGGTAGTGATGCAGCACACATATGCCACACGTGTGCCGCAAGTATTACACTCATGGACACTGACATCTCCCGGAAATATCAGGACATGTGAAAGAGACCTTATAGCGGGTTTTATGTTTGGCTACTGTCATGCACTAATAGACGGTTTTTATTGCAAAAAATACATTTTGCATCACCATATTTTGAGAGTTATAATTTTTCCATATTTTGGCAGACAGAGTCATGTGAGGTCTTGTTTTTTGCGGGATGAGCTGATGTTGTTATTGGTACCATTTTTGGGCACATGATATTTTTTGATCACTTTCTATTCCAATTTTTGGGAGGCAGAATGAACAAAAACCAGCAATTAATGAATTTCTTTTGGGGGGCGCTTATTCTGTTCCATATGTGGTAAAATGGATAAAGCAGTTTTATTCTTCGCGTTAGTACGATTACAGTGATACCTCATTTATATCATTTTTTTATGTTTTGGCGCTTTTATACAATAAAAACTATTTTATATAAAAAATAATTATTTTTGCATCCCTTTATTCTGAGACGTATAACTTTTTAATTTTTTCGCTGATGGCGCTGTATGGTGGCTCATTTTTTGAGGGACGAGATGACGTTTTCTGTGGTATCATGTTTATTTATATCCGTCTTTTTGATTGCGTGTTATTCCATTTTGTTCAGCGGTATGATTATAAAGCATTGTTTTTTGCCTTGTTTTTTTTTATTTTGTTCACTAAAGGGGTAAACTAATGGGACAGTTTTATAGGTTGGGTTGTTGCGGACGTGGCAATGCCAAATATGTGTACTTTTCTTGCTTAGATTTTTTTCATTCAAATATTTATTTAGAGATAGAATAAATATTGATTTTTTTTTTTTTTTACAAATATTTTTACAATTATTTAAAACTTTTTTTTTTTTTTTTACTTTTTTCCAACTTTTTTACTTTGTCCCACTATGGGACAATCATTGTTTGCAGGCTGATCGCTTCTATAGCATGTAGATGAAGCAGCATCTGCATGCCATATAAGCTGTCAGCGCTGCACGGACAGGGAGACTTGGTGATCATGCACTGCCCATGATCAGCAAGTTTGCTAGGTCTCGTGACCCGGATGTCGTCATGATGACATCGGATCACCATGGCACCGATCGGGACCCCACCGGGGTCTCCGATCCAAAGGCAGAGGGGCTGTCAGCCCTGTGCCTGCTCCCGTAATGCTGCGATTTTGTTGGATCGCAGTATTTTGGGGGTTAAAGTGCCGAGAGCGGTCTGTGAATCAGCTGACACCCGGCGGCGATCGCCCGCGCACCTCCCGTGTGTGCGGCCGATCTCTCAGAGGTAATATTCCGTCCGTGGTCAAATTGGCCTGGGACACATGGATGGAATATTACATCTGATGTCAGAAAGGGGTTAAAGAGACCATGCATGACACTGTGCCACATCTAGTGTGAGTACAACCCTTGAGGGATATAGGACATTATATTTTGTATGTTACTATTAGACAACTTGTCTTATGACTATACTAGTTTAAATATTTTTTATCTTTATACACTTGTGAGAGATACTAACTCATATTTTTATATTTGTAAAACTAATTGTTTTTTTATTTGTACGTTCAAGCTCATTGGATAATAAACAGCAAAACACAACTATTTCCTGTGTTTACTATCATTTCCATTTGCTTCTGCTCACTGGCTGTAGTGGTACTTGGGTCTGATCACTGATGACTGGTATAAGCTATATAATAATAAAAATACATTTATAATTTATATATCAGCCAATCTGTCTTTGTATTGTTGCAATTACAGGTGCTTCTCACAAAATTATAATATCATTCAAAAGTGAATTTAGTTCAGTTCTTCAATACAAAAAGTGAAACTCATATTATATAGAGTTATTGTGCACCTTTTTCTACCACACTTTTTCCTTCCATTAATATGCTTGGATACAGCACTCTGTGAACAGCCAGATTCTTTAGCAATGACCTTTTGTGGCTTACCCTCCTTGTGGAGTGTCAATTACTGACTTCTGGACACCTTTCAAGTCAGCAGTCTTCCCCATGATTGTGAACCTATTAAAACGCTTAGGAAGCCTTTGCAGGTGTTTTTCGTTAATTATTCCAATTTACTGGGATAATGACTTTTGGGTTTTCATTGACTGTAAACCATAATCATCAACATTAACCAAAATAAATACTTGAAATATAGCTCACTCTGTTTGTAATGACTCTTTATAATATATGAGTTTCACTTTTTGTACTGAAGAAGTGAAATCAATTAACTTTTTGATATTCTAATTTTGTGAGAAGCACCTGTATATACTAAAAATACCATAATTTAGTATAAGGAGAACAGGAACAGTGCCTCACCCACACAGTAAAACCCTTCTGCTGAATCGTAGATATGACATGACGTCTTTGTGTTTCTTGTAATAAGATCTTTCTATAATCATTACATTAACCCATGTTACAAAATACTTTTATATTACACATCTCAGTGTGGTTTCCTTAGCAGGTGCTGAGTGCTGTAGTACAAGAATTATTTTGCAATCATTGAGACTTTAAAGATCTCTCAGTGCCCCAGGATAAATGATTTTCTTTCAAATAGGAAAACTGTGAATATACCTCAAAATGAAAAACAAAGAAGCTTTAGGTCAAATTTCTGCATTTCTTATAGAGGTGTAGCTAGGGGTTTTGTTTGACGGGCTAAACTTCTGGGTTGGCCCCTAACCATCTGATTACAGATATGGTGGCACAACCTAATGGTAGATGTAGGAGAACCTCAGCAGATGACTGGGCTGTTATTACAAAATAACTATACAAAGACAAAGGTATCAACCACTGAGGACTCTCAATTCTAAATATTTTTCTATACAAAGACCAACACTGACAATACTGCCACATGGTGACCATACAGTGGTTATAACCAGTGCTGCAGAACATGTAAGAGATTCAATACAGTTACAGATAGTGACTTACAGCTGAGGTTCTTTCATTCACTTTTCCCATTTTTTCCATTTGGCCCAGACTGACATGGCAACTTCTCTCAGCAAAGATTCAACTGAAGATCACATTAACTTCTCACAATTCCATCCTTGTCCCTATCCTCAACCTGCATAAAATCCTTATCCTGCTGATCAGTAGCGTAGCTACTGGGGGGGCAGAGGGGCTGTCACCCCGGGCCCCGTCACATGAAGGTTCCCACTGGGAGCCACTGCCACTTCTGTGATGAGGCAGAACACAGCACAGGAGGACAGCAGCAAAATACCTGCTCATGTCGAACGGAGACTCTGCACATTGACTAGCACAGTGGCCAGTTGAAGAGTCTCTCTCCTGCACTGTATGGTGCAGGCTGACTGACCTGAGGAGCTTTTGCCAGGTTGCAGTTTTGGTCACACTCTGTGCAAGCTGGGATTAGCTCAGGGTCCTAGTGCCCACCTTGCATTTTACTCAGACACTTCTTGATCCTGCCTAACTGCCTGCAAACTTCATCGGTAAGTGGGATAACATGTATTAGAATGATTAGATATAGGCATGTCATGGTCCCTGTGGGGTAAATGTGAGAGGCTTGGGGTATTGTGGGGGCTGAGGTGGGGGAGGGGGCACAGGAAGTTGAATGTGCCAGGATTGGGTATTGTGGGGGCTGAAGTGGGGCAGGGGGAACAGGGCAGTGGAGAGTGAATTTAAGAGGATGGGGGTATTGTAGGGGCTGAAGTGGGGGCAGGGGGACAAGGTACCTGGGGGTGATTTTGAGAGGATGGGGTATTGTAAGGGTGGGGAGGGGCGACAGGGCACTGGGGGTAAATGTGAGAGGCTGGGGTATTGTGGGGGCTGAGGTGGGGGAGGTGCAACAGGGCACCAGCTGGGGGCTGATTATTATACTCTTTTCTTTTGAGATTATATGCACTTCATCACATGTAATAGTTGCTGTCTGGGAGGCCAGAGATGGGGAGGTTGGTGGCTTTTTATACTTACCTGATGGGTCTTTTACAATTATTAGTATAAGAAGCTCCCATATATGAACCATGAGCTGCATCACATTTAAAGCACCACTCCAGCATTTTTTTATTCCATCGCTGGAGTGGCACTTAAAATCCCAGACCTCTACGGACTGTCTGATACTCATCTGTCTGTTTTCGCCACCGCACCGCTCCATCTCCTGCAGTTTGTGACCTGTCAGCTGCTCCAGTGTTTCATGAAGCGGCGCTGAGGTCACTAATCAATGTGAGTCTATAAGAACCTCGTTCTGGCTTCATTCTGGCTCTCATAGACAGAGGACTTGCGCTTAAAGCATTTCTCTAGCGGTGAAAAAAAACCCTGCTGGAGATTGTGCTTTAATAATTTAATAATAAGCAGACTGCCAAATCATGACAGGGAGCGCCTGTTGTCATGAGACCCAAATAACACTGGCGTCATCATGCGGTCATACAACCACAACTAGAAAGATTGGCTTCTCTCAATAGAAGAGAATTGAGAGAAGCCGAGAGTCATCACATGACGTCTGCTGACATCAGCGGTGCTGTGGCCATTGTTACTGAAAATGGGGGGACTGAGAGGACATTATTAAATGTCAAGTGGGCACTTAAGAAGCATTATTGTGTATATGGACACCAGGAGCAAAGCTACCGGGTGGTAGAGGGTGCTGAGCCAGCTGTCGCAGGGTTGGGGCACAGTTACAGCTGCTGTCCTCTATACACAGAGCGGTGGCTAAAACCGTGCCGGCGCCGCCCCTATGACTGGAAGAGTGAGGCTGCCGGGAGGAATAGAGTTAATTTCCTCCTGGCGGTGGGACTCTCAGTGCGGGCGCCGCATGGTGTCAGAACGCTATTTACTATTATACTATGTTTTGGGGGAGCAGTGGGGACATCATTCTATGTATAGGGGAACTCTGCTGGACATCATTCTGTATGTACGGGAGCTGCAGTCCCATAAAACTCTGTATAAGAGACCTGTGGGTCTACCATACTGTGTATAGGTGAGCCGTGAGGGCAATATTTTGTGAATAAGGGAGCAGCTAGTCCATTATACTTTGTACAGGACAACTGTGGGGAACCTCATACTGTATATACAGGAGCTGTGAGCCCACCATACTGTGTATAGGGGAGCTGTGAAGGCATTATACTATGCATAAGGGAGCTGTTGGCCCATTATGCTCTATATTGGGGAGCTCTGGGGGACATTATATTTCTATAGTGGAGTTCTGTCGGCATAAGACTGTATAGGGGAGCTGTGGGCTCATCATACTGTGTATAGATAAGCAGTGAGATCATCATACTGTGTATAGGGGAGCAGTGGGGACATCATACTGTGTATAGGGGAGCAGTGGGGACATCATACTGTGTATAGGGGTGCAGTATAGAGGGGAGCAGTGAGGACATCATACAGTGTATAGGGGAGTTGTGGGCTCACCATACTGTGTATAGGGGAGCAGTGGGATCATCATACTGGGTATAGGGGAGCTGTGGAGGCAATATACTGTGTATAGGGAAACTGTGGGCCCACTATACCATGTATAGTCAATTATTACCTTTTAGGAACAAACTGGAGGGCACTAGCACATGGCATTAGTATTTTCTAGGGGTGGATTTTACTATCTAGAGAGCACAAAGGAGTCATTATTACTATATAAGGGGCACAGTGGTGGCATTACTATGTGGGGCGGTAAGAAGAGCCGATATTGTACCACACAGCATGTGCTGTAGGACACATATGGCAGCAGTGGCTGAGTAGTGGCGTATCAGCAGAATGAGTAGTTTGTGCAGGTTTGAGATAGATGGAGACAATGCTGGAAATGTGAGAAGTCAGATGTGTCATTGTTGTATTCTCTGCAGACGAGTCCTGGCTGGTGAAGTTGTCATGTTGGTCTGGGCGAGATGGAAAAGACGAGAAAAGTGAATGACTCCATCAGAAAGAACGTCAGCTGTAAGTCACCATATAAAACTGTTCAGTGATCTCTTATATAGATTGCAGGACTGGTATCTACCACTATATTTGCCTCCATATAGTAATAGCAGTGTTTGTTTTTGCATATAGATTTATTTTCAATCACAGCACGATCATCTGGTGATTTTCCCCTATACATTTAGGGTGCGCCACCGTAGCTGTAGCCAGGATTACCTGGTTAGGGGCCCACTCAGATTTTTCGCCCCCCACCAAGCTGAAACCCTAGCTACGCCTCTGCTGCTGATACCTCATTGTTGAGTCACTACTGCCATATGTGTCACTATTACTGCATATACAGTGTACTGCAGTATATAGCAAAAATCATCGTCTCCTATGAACAGAGGCTGGCAAATTTTAGCCTGGTGGGCTATTATAAAGCACTGGCCCATGACTTGTGGTGGCCTAAATTTAAGCCTGCTTATTTTTGGCTGCTGAAATAAAACAACAAAAATAGAAGGTTTTCAAAATAACGGTGATAAATACATAGATACGGGAACAGAACCGAGCTAACTACATAGATACGGGAACAAATGCAATCTTAGTAAATAGATATTACTTGCTACATAGATATAGGAACAGAACCAAGCTTACTTCAAAGACATGGGAACAGAACAAAGCTTACGACATAGAAAAGGGAGCAAAGCTAGACTTGCTACATGTATATAGAAACAGAAAAAAGCTTACTACAAAGGTACGGGAACAGAACCAAGCTTTCCATATAGATATGGGAACAGAACTGAGCTTACAATAAAGATATGAGAACAGAACGGAGCTTACTACAAAGATAAGGGAACAAAACCAAGCTCACTAGATAGATTTGGGAATATATCCTAGCTTACTACATCAATATGGGATCAGAACAGAACCAAGCTAAATACATAGATATGGGAACAGAACAGAGTTTTCTGCATCAATACGGGAATAGCATTGATCTTATTACATATATATGGGAACAGACTTAGAGAGTTCCATTCTTTTCTTTTAAAAAGTCTGTGATCATATTACCGATTTTAGCATATACTGCAATACCACTGTATTGCAGTACATGGTGGAATAGATGTTTTCCTACAAGGCCCAATCTCAGCCTGGCCTTTATAGAAGTACCAACATGGCAGAAACGGGGGCCTGCCATGGCAACCCATCAGCAATCCCGGTGCTTGTCATAGGTGTGAGCTGATGCAGGTTGGTGCACTTATGCACCAACAATCGTGCAATTTAAATACCACTTGCAGTGATTCACAGTGACATTTAAACAGTTAAACAGCAGGCGCTGAGGAAGCTATTATCGCTGCTGTTACAGTGGATCGGTCGGCATCTGACGAGCATAGGTGGGCTCAGCTCCTGAGCCCGCTTCATACATACCCTGACTGTGATGTACAGTTATACCATTGTGCAATAATGGGTTAATTTCACTAGTCTATTCCTAAAACTTTAAAGATAAATGGAGTTCTGAGCTCTTAAGGACTGGGCGATTTTTTTTTTGCAATTTAGTTTCTCCTTGCCTTATTTCAAGAGCCACAACTTTTTTTTTATTTTTTCCTTGACATAGCTGTGTGAGATCTTGGTTTTTTTTGTGAGATGAGTTGTACTTTTGAATAAAAAGCGCAATTTCGCAACTGTTTTATTTTTTATTTACCGTATATCATTCATTTTAATGGCAAAAATGACCTGGCAATATGATTCACTAGCTCAGTACGATTACAGAGATACCAAACATACAGAGTATTTGTTTTACTTAAGTGGTGAAAAAAAAATTCAGATATTTGTAAAAAAAAAAAAAAAAAACCCGATATCAGTTTTTGTGTTGTTTTGACTGCCGAAAGAACGCAATTCTGGTGTTTTGAGTTTCTTTTTTCTCATTATGCTGTTTACCAATCAAACTAATTTATATTATATTTTGATAGATTAGACATTTACAACTGCAGCATATCAAATGTGTATTTATTTTATTTATTTTTTCTTAATTTTAAATGGGGGTGATTCTAACTTTTATATTTTTTACATATTTTACTTCATATTTTGTAAAAAAAAATGTTTTACTTTTCACTGTATTTCTCAGCCTTTACCCCAGGGGACTTGAACTTGCGATCTTCTAATATCTTGCGCTATACATAGCAGTGCCACATTTTTGCTGTATATAGCAAAAATCAAGCCATAGGCTGACGTTCAAAGAAGTACCGTCATGAAAGGCACTGGGATCTTCAACAGACCCTTGGCCGTCATGGCAACCCTTCGGCATCCTGTGATTATGCCATGGTCGTGCTGATGGGCTAATGGAATGATGTGCACCCCCTGTCGGTATGCTTTAGATGACTCTGTCACAGACTGACAGCGGTATTTGACAGGTTAAATAGCACTCCTTCCAAGGTTATTATTCTCTTAAGATATTGCAGTCATCATATTATATAGCACTGTGTACTTACAATTGCTCATTTTGCCTTTCTACCCAGTAAATTCTTCTCTTTTCTAAATAGAAACAGGAAGTCTCTTTTCTCTGCAAAAATTAATTCCCCCCTTCAACTCCTGACCCAGCTGCTCAACTCCTCCTCTGCCAGGGACTTTTACAGTGACTCATGAGTCATGCAGGGAAAATGTACTTTCTTTATCTACATAGACTTTAAAAGGATGACACGTGATGTCATAGGCCTAATGGAAAAAAATAATTAATTTGGTAGAAGAGCAAAATGAGCAATTGTATGTACCTTATGCTATCAAAGGCAAGGAAAAGACATATGACATACCCTGGCTTCATAGTAAAAGGGGTGAATACATATGCACATGCCAATTTTTAGTTATTTGATCTTATAAGTTGAATTTATGCCTATATTTTTCTCACTTCACCAACTTAGACTATTTAGTTTCTGTTGGGAGGCTGAGGGATCGGCGGGACTTCTGGGGTGAGTGGCCGAGGTGCACTCACCAGCTCCTGATGATGAAGTTCTGGCTCTGCCTTTATTTCCGGCATGGACTCCTCCGGGGCTGTCGTAATCTCCGGTCCACAATGGCGTGGAAACACTGGTTCCGGACAAAGAGGTTCCGGCTCCCGAGGACAGTGTTCTGTCTCCATCGGCCACCGGCAGCCCTCCTCCCCAGGTACAGGGAATCGATCGGTCAGCGACTCCCCTCAGCCTTCTGGGTCGGGACTTTTCTTCCTCCGGCTCACATTCTTCCGGATCGCCGACCTCCTCAGGTACGTGATGACATGCTCAGCTGCACCCGGAGTTCTCTTTTTGACCCCACCTGTTCCAGGGTGGGACTACTTACGACCACTCCACCCATTTTCTGGTATTCGGTAGGGAGGGTCGAGATCTTTGCCTTCTCAAGCGTGCCCACCATGGGCGGACCGGGGGGTGTCGCCAGACAGCTTTTTGCACCATCACAAAGTGGAGTGGAGGCTATAGTGAAGGTCCAGGCAGTACGGGGGCGCAGGTGACTCACGAAGAAACATGGCGAAACGCGCGTAGGTAGGGGCAACAGGATAGGATCTATTCACTGATTTGTTAGTAAGTATCAGCCTGCTTTATGCAGTTTACTATGCTCTGTTACAAGCACTTTACAATTGACACCAATTTCTATTAGATGGTCACACCACCGTGCTTGGATATAAATGGGTAGATTGTCAGGCCGATGGCTATTGTTTATAGATTTGAATTTATACAAATCGCCCCGGTATATGCACACTAAATAGTTTGATAAAATTCATACTTGTTTTCACTTATGCTATAGAGGAGTACATAAATGGTAAACTCATACATCAGAAGAATGGATATTCAATAATGCAGTATGTTTAATTGAAGGTTCCTTTAAATATTTCCCTGCTTTTTGTACTGATACTCTGTTATATTTTTTTAAATGTGTGTTCATAAATTTCAATAATTTTTTTTTTGTAAGGTTTAAAATACTCTATGGTTTCCTGGATGCTTTAATTATGCTTTTCCGGGATCTTGTTGTTATAATGTTTACAGATCACGAATTATAAATACATTTTATAAGTGACCCTGTTTATAGTCCACCTATATTACGGTGAATAACCTGCTAGACTGGAATTTCCTCTTATTTGACATCTGACCTAATCCATGCCTACCAATCTGGTAAATTGTGAAAACAGGAAGATGCAATCATGTTGCCACCTCTACACACCATAATTGTTATGGTCCTTCTTGAGAAGGTGAATTCTCTAAGACATAGGTGAGAGTGAGCAATACCGATAAGTGAAGCAGGAAATACCAGGAGACACAGCCAGGAAAGTCCGTGTTGCCCAGCGACAGGCCCAAAACATCACTGCTCTAGAGGAGATCTGCATGGAGGAATGGGCCAACATACCACCAACAGCGTGTGCCAACCTTGTGAAGACTTACAGAAAACGTTTGACCTCTGTCATTGCCAACAAAGGATATGTAACAAAATATTGAGATGAACTTTTGTTAATGACCAAATACTTATTTTCCACCATAATTTGCTAAATAAATCTTGCCAAATCAGACAAGGTGATTTTCTGGATTTGTTTTCTCATTTTGACTCTCATAGTTGTAGTCTACCTATGATGTCAATTACAGGCCTCTCTCATCTTTTTTAGTGGGAGAACTTGCACAATTGGTGGCTGACTAAATCCTTTTCCCCCCACTGTATTGTTATCTAACCACCCAGCCTCACAAAAAGAGGTATTTGTACAATATGGAAAAAGCATTAAGCTACTTACGGGTAGCGGCATTTCTCGGAGGCCCATGACAGCACGACGAGAGAGGGGATCCGCCCATCAGGAACAGGAAACCTACAGATACAAAAGGGCGGCACCTCTCCCCTGCATCAGTTGTATTTCAGAGCCTTGAGAGGACTACTGCGGTTAGTGGCACGCAAAAATATACATTATATACAGTTTATATACAAAATTTTAACCAATATATTGGAACTGGGTATCATACGTGAGATATATACATTATAGGAGGTGCAACCCCCACGTGAATAGGGAGGGAACTAAGGGTGCTGTCATGGGCCTCCGAGAAATGCCGCTACCCGTAAGTAGCTTAATGCTTTACTCTGACTCCCATGACAGCACGACGAGAGAATTACAGAGATGTAAGGTACCCTAGGGAGGGACTATGGCCTGTAGCACCCTTAACCTGAAGGTGAGATCAGAGGAAGCCTCCAAATCCAACCTATAGTGTTTAAAGAAGGTGGACGGGGATGACCATGTGGCCACCTTACATATCTGGTCGATTGATACTCCAGATTTTTCCGCCCAGGATGTAGCCATGGCCCTGGTGGAATGCGCCCTCAGATTCTGTGGAGTCGGACCCCCACCTGCGGTATAAGCCAAAGAGATAGCCTCCCTAATCCACTTTGCTATTGTGTACTTTGATACCCTGAGTCCCTTTCTAGGACTTTGGAAAGATAAAAATAACGCATTATCTTTCTTCCATGTATCGGTAACAGAGATGTATTCTAGCAGGCATCTCCTAACGTCTAACGTATGGAGTAGCTCTTCTTTAGGGTTGGAGGGATTGGGAAGGGAAGATGGTAAAACTATCTCCTGTGACCTGTGAAACCGTGATGATACTTTTGGTAAATAGGCCGGGTCCGGTCTGAGGACTACCCTATCCGGCAGAAACTCTGTATAAGGGGGAAGCCTGGAGAGAGCTTGTATGTCTCCCACCCTACGGGCAGATGTAATTGCTACCAGAAATGCTGTCTTAAGGGATAAGGCCTTAATTGAAGCTGATTGTAATGGTTCAAACGGCTCTCTAGTTAATGCTGACAGGACTAGGTTGAGGTCCCAAGGCATAGATCTATCCTTATGTATGGGTCTAGCTCTACTAGATGCTTTAATGAACCTTGAAATCCAATAATTATTGGCGATGTTACAGGAAAATAGGGCCCCTAGGGCCGAGACCTGTACCTTTAGAGTACTAGTGGATAGATTTAGCTCTAAGCCTTTTTGCAGGAATTCTAAGATCTGTTTTATAGGTATTCCCTCTTCTAAATTAAAATCAGAAGAGGCCAGGAATTTCCGCCAGGTTCTAGCGTAGATTGTTGTCGTAATCTGTTTCCTACTTTTCATAAGGGTCTCAATTAAATTTGGGGAGAACCCTTTGTCTTTTAGTAATGCCCTCTCAAACTCCATGCCGTCAAATGGAGACTCTTTACTTGTGGATGGCTGATCGGACCCTGGTAGAGTAAATCTGGAATGTCCGGAAGCACCCAGGGGTCCTCCACTGACATGATCCTGAGCCAGGTGAACCAGGCCCTTCTGGGCCAGAATGGGGCAATCAATATAACTCTTGCCCGATCTTCTCTTATTTTCCTGATTACCAGAGGTATCAGGCCTAGCGGGGGGAACGCATACACCAGCTGAAAATCCCAATTGATCAGAAAGGCGTCTACCGCCAGAGGATTCTCCCTGGGATTTAGGGAACAGAATCTTATTGTCTTTCGGTTGTCCCTGGTGGCAAATAAATCCACCTCTGGATGTCCCCATTTGTGGACAATCTGGTTGAACACGAGACTGTTTAGAGACCACTCCCCTTGTCTTAAGGTGTTGCGGCTTAGAAAGTCCGCTTTCACATTTTCTTTTCCTCTTATATGCAGTGCGGTTAAAGATAGAAAATGGTTCTCCGCTGTCGGGAATAGACGATCCGCCACTCTCATCAGTGATTCGGAATGAGTTCCACCCTGGTGATTTATGTATGCGACCGCCACCTGGTTGTCCGAGAGAATCTTGACATGGTGACCCTGCAGATATATGAGGAATTTTTTAACTGAAAGTTCAATTGCCCTTAACTCTCTTTGGTTGGAGGAGGCTGATGTTAGGGGGTCCCATAGACCCTGAACTATCATGTCATCCATGTGTGCTCCCCAACCCGAAGGGCTAGCGTCTGTTGTTACAATACGTGTCACCTGTGTCACCCAGGGAACTCCCGCCGATAAATTGTCATTGTTTAGCCACCATCTAAGAGATGTAAGAGCTTCTGGACCCAAAGTAATCTGACTCTGCAAAGACCCTTGTAAAACTCTATCATTAGCCAGTACCTCGGATTGTAAAGGTCTGGTGTGAAATTGGGCCCAACGGACAGCGGGAATGCATGAGGTTAGAGATCCTAACAGTGACATAGCCTGTCTAAGGGTCATGGATGGTTTCTCAATGGCCCTAGACACCTGTTGTTGGATGTGTAACAACTTGTCGGGCGGAAGACAACACTGTTGAGTTTCTGAATTTAACAACAGCCCTAAGAATCTCTGTATTTTTGGGGGCTGTAATCGGGATTTTTCATAATTTACGATCCACCCCAGATGCTCAAGTTTGGTTGTGGTTGTTTCTAGTTGTGAAAGGCAATGGTCTGCTGAACTCCCTACTATAAGGAAATCATCCAAATAGGGGACAATCAGGATGTCAGACTCTCGTAAGTGCGCCATGACTTCGGCCACTAACTTTGTAAATACCCTAGGAGCCGCTGATAAGCCAAAGGGAAGAGCTCTGAACTAGAAATGACGAATTTGTTCCCCCATTGACACAGCTACTCTCAGGAATCTCTGGAAGTCTTCATGTATCGGAACATGATAGTATGCATCCTTTAAATCCACAACTACCATGAAGCAGTGTTTAAACAACATTTTTATTGCTGAACTGATTGTTTCCATTTTGAACGATTCATTGACCAGAAACTCATTAAGGCCCTTGAGATTTATGATCGTTCTAAACGATCTGTCTGGCTTCTTGATCAGAAAAAGAGGAGAGTAAAATCCCCTTCCTCTTTCTGATTCTGGAATTTCGATCAAAACATTTTTGGAGCATAAGTTCATGACCTCTGCTTCCAGGGCTGCTTGTTCAAGGGGGAGGAATGTAAAGGGGTTAATTTAAATTTATCTCGAGGCCAGTGATCGAAGTCAAGCCTTAGACCTTTTGCTATAATGCCTCGGACCCATTTACTGTTCGTAATGTCAAACCATGCTGAGGAGAATGCTGACAGTCTACCCCCCACAGGGATTACTAGTCATTGGTCCGTTTTTTTCTGTTCTTTTGAGGAACGGCTAAACATGTAGCCCGTACCTCTTCCGCGTCTATCCTCCCATCTAAAACTCTCTCTAGAGGGTGAGGTCCCGCGTTTCTTTCCGCGACCAAATCTTCTTCTATTGAAGGGCCGACGGTAGGATGCTGAAGACAGATTAGGAAATTTCTTCTTGTCATCCCCCGCTTTCTCCAGCAACTCATCCAGAGTTGGGCAAAAGAGATACTCTCCTTTACCCGGGATGGCGCAGAGTTTAGTTCTAGATTGAATGTCGCCTGACCAGCACTTCAACCATAAGGCTCTACAAGCCGCGTTGGAGAGTCCTGCCGCTCTAGCCGCCATTCTGACTGAGTCCACAGATGCGTCCGACAGAAAGGCCACAGCATTCTGAATTGTTGGTAGAGCCTTCAGAATAGTATCTCTGGAAGCGCCCTCCTTCAGCTGGGACTCTAACTGATCCAGCCAGACCATTAAAGACCTGGCTGTACATGTCGCGGCAACTGCTGGTCTGAGAGATCCAGCCGCCGTCTCCCAGGTACCTTTAAGGAAAGTATCTGTCTTCCTGTCAAGGGGGTCCTTGAGGGTCCCCATATCCTCAAATGGCAACGAGGCTTTCTTCGATGCTTTTGCCACTGCTGCATCCAACTTAGGGGCTTTATCCCACGTCTCCACAACCGGATCATCAAAAGGGTACCTGCGTTTTAATGCTGGCGGTAAGGAACCCTTCTTTTCCGGTTTCTTCCATTCCCGGAGGATCAAGTCTTGGATCTTCTCGTTCACCGGAAAAGATCTATGTTTTTTACGATCCAATCCGCTGAACATCATCTCCTGTTTTGAGGGCTGCGGCTTGGGTTCTTCTATACCCATTGTGCCTCTAACTGACTTGACCACTTTGTCAATCCTATCCAGGGGTAGACAGAATCATCCAGACTCCTCATCTGATGAAGAGGAGGAAGGACTAGAGTGATAGGCACCCTCTTCTCTTTCTTCCTCCGAAGAATTAGAGTCCAGGGGGGTCCTACATTTTGAACTTCCCGCTTGGGATAGGGACCGTAGGGATTCCCTTACTTCCAAACGGATCATCTCCTTCAGGTTTGCCGCACTCACAGACTCTTCCGCTACCTAGGGGAGGACAATATAGGTGATAACTACTATCTGACCTAATGTCACTTCCACCCAACCACTCCTGTAGACCTCACCGTTTGTTGAATACAGGGGGCACATCATTTTTTGGGACAAGAGTCTGGTAAGGGGACTCCACAGAGGGCACATTCCTTATGTTTTGACTTGTCCGCACTCTTCTTCCCCTAGAACGATAAAGTATAAGGGGCCCGCGTCACAGAGTGAACTTTCACGTAGATCACTTACCCGTGCGCCAAGTAAAGTACCGGAATACGAGGGGGTTCTTTCCTAGTCGAAGCTCTGGATCCCTGCCCGGATGAGCTTTTACGACTGGACTGGTCGCTTCTGTCCTTCTCTTTGGGCTTCTGACGCACATCATCCAGCAGCTGCTGCTGCTCACCACCGCTCTCCATGACGAATTGCGGCAAAAAGCAGGGTTCTAAAGTCGTCACCTGCTTAAATCCCCCTTGGATCCGGTCAGCAGATCGGCCAGTGCTATTCCCATTGGCCCAGGACACAGCAGGGAGGGTAGGAAGCCTTTGGGAAAACCAGCGTTCAGGATGCGATGGGCGCCGCCATTTTGGATTGACCGCGCATGCGCAGACATCCGGCGACCCGGAAGCGGCTACTAACTCCGCCCCCCAACGTCACCACACGCTGAGAGCGGTGCAGGACGCTGGGGACGGATCGCAGCGCTCCGGGTGTTCACCCACACAGTCCTGACGCCGGCACCCCGCATGCACACACCGCTGCACCGCCAATGGGAGATACTTACCGGCGCTGACGCTGATGGAGGCAGGAAATCCTCCGGACTCCGCTCCCTGCTGCGAACACCACCGACGTGCAGTCCAGCAAGGACCACCGTGGCGTCTCCAGGGATCTCCGCACCGGCCGAGGTAGGAGACCCCCTCGCTACCGGATTCGGCCGGCCGGCCTGGGCTCCTTTAAGATTCATCTGTAGGCACCCATCCCTTCAGGAACAGGAAACCAACTGATGCAGGGGAGAGGTGCCGCCCTTTTGTATCTGTAGGTTTCCTGTTCCTGATGGGCGGATCCCCTCTCTCGTCGTGCTGTCATGGGAGTCCGAGTAAATTAATGTTTAGTTTCAAATTATGCTTTATATTCACCATGTTCTAACAGTGATGTATTCTGCTCTATATGTTTAGAGTCATGTGATATTTAGAGTCATTTATAATACAGAGATGACGTTCAATACCATTTATTAACTTGAGTATTTTAGTTTAACTACGTATACAAATACATTGTGTTGTCATATAAAGTTCATTATGCAATAAGATTAAATGTAGCCCCATCTTGTGGCATGAACCAGCATAGCATGTATCCAGCACATTTTTCATTTTTAAAGAGCATTTGTTCACACCAAAAAGGGACTAGAGTCATGTAGAGATATATAGGGCTTAAAAATCTCAAATCAGAAAAGAACAAGTTCAATGTGAACTGAACAGGGTTCTGCAGATCTCTCGTCCAGACTCAGTCACAGCCAGGCCCGGTGGGCCCCTGTGCAGATCTGGGCCCCCCACCCCACTGTATGAGCAGTACTTGGCATAATTCAATTGATTCTGTATAGAAAAAAGCAGCATCTCATGATTCATTAATCAAACTACGGTCAGGGGCGGACACAGACTGCAGAGGGCCCCTGTGCAAGAAATCTTCCCGGGCCCCCCCTCCATAGCGCAACAAAGTTATGTAAACATATAGGCAGGGGTGGGATTCAAGTTTTTAACAACAGGTTCTGTGTTTGTGTGTAGGAAAACTACACCCATTTTTTAAGCCACACCCATTTTCCTCAAACATATATAAGTAGGGGCGCAGTTAAAGCATACCTCCCAACTTTTGAAGAGGGGAAAGAGGGCTAAAGTTTGCGGCGCGCTGTGCTCGCCATGGCAAATTTTAAGCCACGCCTCTGACCACACCCATTTCATGACTAGTCACACCCATATCCACATCCCAACCACAGCCATTTAGCATTGCTGATCACACTGTTTCATAAACAATAATTATAAACAAAAAAATATGGCCACACAGTGCTCCATACTGTATAATGGCCACGCATGATGCTCCATACTGTATAATGGCCACACATGATGCCCCATACTGTATAATGGCCACACAGTGCTCCATACTGTATAATAGCCACGCATGATGCTCCATACTGTATAATGGCCACACATGATGCTCCATACTGTATAATGGCCACACAGTGCTCCATACTGTATAATAGCCCCACATGATGCTCCATACTGTATAATGGCCACACATGATGCTCCATACTGTATAATGGCCACACAGTGCTCCATACTGTATAATAGCCCCACATGATGCTCCATACTATATAATGACCACACATGACGCTCCATACTGTATAATGGCCACACATGATGTTCTATACTGTATAATGACCCCACATGATGCTCCATACTGTATAATGGCCACACATGATGCTACATACTGTATAATGACCCCACATGATGCTCCATACTGTATAATGGCCACACATGATGCAACATACTGTATGATGGCTGTTGTGATTCGGTTATTTGGCTCCCCCAGTGGTCGCTTGTGGTACTGGTGTCTTGTGAGCTTTTCACCTGTTTCTATCAGGATGTGGGAGTTTCCTATTTAGCCTTGTTCCTCAGTCATTCCAATGCCGGCCATCAATGTAACTAGAGTCTTTCTGTTGCATGTACCTGCTCCCAGTCTGCTGACCAGCTAAGTTGGACATTTCTGTCCTTAGTCTATTTTTGTATCTTTTGTCCAGTTTGCACTTATGTGATTCTCTGCAGCTGGAAGCTCTTGTGGGCTGAAATTGCCACTCCGGTGCCATGAGTTGGCACATGAGTTTAAGGTAATTTCAGGATGGTATTTGATAGGGTTTTGTAGCTGACTGCGAAGTCCACTATTGTATCCTTCTGCTATCTAGTTAGTGGGCCTCGCTGTGCTAAATCTGCTTTCATACTACGTTTGTCTTTTCATCTTAACTCACCGTTATTATATGTGGGGGGCTACTATCTCCTGTGGGGGATTTTCCTCTGGAGGCAAGCCAGGACTGTGTTTCATCTACTAGGGGTAGTTAGCTCTCCGGCTGGTGCGAGACGTCTAGCGAAAACGTAGGTACGTTCCCTGGCTACTATTAGTTGTGTGTATAGGTTTAGCATCGCGGTCAGCTCTAGTTTCCATCACCCGAGAGCTTGTCCGTTTTTTCTATGCTTCTGATGTTCCCCTGCCATTGGGAACCATAACAGTATGGCCGGCCCACATGTTTAATCTATGGGCTGAAGCAGGAGAGAAAAGGAACTGTGTGAAATTTTTTTTTTTTTTTCCTCCCTCTGAAGTTGAGTTGCACTCCAGCTCTAATTGCAGTCTCCTGCTTTCCTCTCCTCTTAACCCCTGAATGGCTCAGATTTTATCTTTTGAAATATGGATCTCCAGAGTCTGGCTACAAATTTGAATAATCTTGCTGCTAAAGTTCAGAATATACAAGATTTTGTTATACATGCTCCTCGGTCTGAACCTAAAATTCCTATACCAGAGTTTTTCTCTGGAGATCGATCTTGTTTTCTGAATTTTAAATACAATTGTAAATTGTTTCTTTCTCTGAGATCTCACTCTGCTGGAGATCCTGCACAGCAGGTTAAAATTGTGATTTCATTATTGCGGGGTGACCCTCAAAATTGGGCATTTTCATTGGCACCAGGGGATCCTGCGTTGCTCAATGTGGATGCGTTTTTTCTGGCCTTAGGGTTACTTTATGAGGAACCTAATTTAGAGATTCAGGCTGAAAAGGCCTTGATAGCCCTCTCTCAGGGGCAAGATGAAGCCGAAATATATTGCCAGAAATTTCGAAAATGGTCTGTGCTTACTCAGTGGAATGAGTGCGCTCTGGCGGCAAATTTCAGAGAAGGGCTCTCTGATGCCGTAAAAGACGTCATGGTGGGGTTTCCTACGCCTACGGGTCTGAATGAGTCCATGACAATGGCTATTCAGATTGATCGGCGTTTACGGGAACGCAAACCTGTGCACGATTTGGCGGTGTCTTCTGAGAAAGCACCAGAGAGTATGCAATGTGATAGTTTTCTGTCCAGAAGCGAACGACAGAATTATAGGCGCAAAAATGGGTTGTGCTTCTATTGTGGGAATTCAACTCATGTTATATCAGCATGCTCAAAACGAACAAACAAAGTTGCTAAATCCTCTGCTATTGGCACTTTGCAGTCCAAGTTTATTTTGTCTGTGACTTTAATTTGTTCGTTATCTTCTATTGTCGCGGATGCTTATGTGGATTCTGGTGCCGCTTTGAGTCTTATGGATTGGTCCTTTGCCAGGCGCTGTGGGTTTGATCTAGAGCCTCTGGAAGTCCCTATACCTTTAAAGGGTATTGATTCTACACCATTGGCTAGTAATAAACCACAATACTGGACACAAGTGACTATGCGTATGACTCCAGACCATCAGGAGGTGATTCGCTTCCTTGTGTTGTTTAATCTACATGATGTATTAGTGCTGGGATTGCCATGGTTGCAAACCCATAACCCAGTCCTTGACTGGAAAACAATGTCTGTACTAAGCTGGGGATGTCAGGGAAATCATGGGGGCGCACCTTTGGTTTCCATTGCTTCATCTATTCCCTCTGAGATCCCGGCTTTTTTGTCTGATTATTGTGATGTTTTTGAGGAGTCTACTCTTAATTCTCTTCCCCCTCACAGAGATTGTGATTGCGCCATAGATTTGATTCCTGGCAGTAAATTTCCTAAGGGTCGTTTATTCAATCTGTCTGTACCTGAACATGCTGCTATGCGAGAGTATATTAGGGAGTCCTTGGAAAAAGGACATATTCGTCCTTCTTCGTCTCCTTTAGGAGCAGGGTTCTTTTTTGTAGCCAAAAGAGATGGTTCTTTGAGACCTTGTATTGATTATAGACTCTTAAATAAGATCACAGTCAAATATCAGTATCCTTTGCCATTGCTGACAGATTTATTTGCTCGCATTAAGGGAGCTAAGTGGTTCTCTAAGATTGATCTTCGTGGTGCGTATAATTTGGTGCGAATTAAGCAGGGGGATGAGTGGAAAACCGCATTTAATACGCCCGAGGGCCATTTTGAGTGTTTGGTAATGCCTTTTGGTTTGTCAAATGCCCCTTCGGTCTTTCAGTCCTTTATGCACAATATTTTCCGTGAATATCTGGATAAATTCATGGTTGTGTATCTGGATGACGTTTCGATTTTTTCGGATGACTGGGAGTCTCATGTTCAACAGGTTAGGAAGGTTTTTCAGGTTTTGCGGACCAATTCTCTGTTTGTAAAGGGTTCAAAGTGCGTATTTGGGGTTCAGAAGATTTCTTTTCTGGGGTACATTTTTTCCCCTTCTTCTATTGAGATGGATCCTGTTAAGGTTCGGGCAATTTGTGACTGGACGCAGCCGACTTCTCTTAAGAGCCTTCAGAAATTTTTGGGCTTTGCTAATTTTTATCGTCGATTCATAACTGGTTTTTCTAGCGTGGTCAAGCCTTTGACTGATTTGACTAAAAAAGGTGCTGATGTTGCCGATTGGTCTCCTGCTGCTCTGGAGGCCTTTCGAGAGCTTAAGCGCCGCTTTTCTTCTGCCCCTGTGTTGCGCCAGCCTGATGTTTCACTTCCTTTTCAGGTGGAAGTTGATGCTTCCGAGATTGGAGCGGGGGCGGTTTTGTCACAGAAAAGTTCAGATGGTTCAGTGATGAGACCTTGTGCGTTCTTTTCTCAAAAATTTTCGCCCGCCGAGCGAAACTCTGATGTTGGTAATCGGGAGCTTTTGGCGATGAAATGGGCATTCGAGGAGTGGCGTCATTGGCTTGAGGGTGCTAGACATCAGGTGGTGGTCTTGACTGATCACAAGAATTTGATTTATCTTGAGTCGGCCAGACGTCTGAATCCTAGACAGGCGCGCTGGTCGTTGTTTTTCTCTCGGTTTAATTTTGTGGTCTCATATCTGCCAGGTTCTAAAAATGTGAAGGCAGATGCCCTTTCTAGGAGTTTTGAACCTGATTTCCCTGGTGATTCTAAACTTACGGGTATCCTTAAGGATGGGGTGATATTGTCTGCTGTCTCCCCTGACCTGCGACGTGCTTTACAAGAGTTTCAGGCGGATCGGCCTGATCGTTGTCCGCCTGGTAGATTGTTTGTGCCGGATGAGTGGACCAGTAGAGTCATCTCGGAAGTTCATTCTTCTGCGTTGGCAGGTCATCCGGGAATTTTTGGTACCAGGGATTTGGTGGCTAGGTCCTTCTGGTGGCCTTCCCTGTCTCGGGACGTGCGTACTTTTGTGCAGTCTTGTGATGTTTGTGCTCGGGCCAAGCCTTGTTGTTCTCGGGCTAGTGGATTGTTGTTATCCTTGCCTATTCCTAAGAGGCCTTGGACACACATCTCTATGGATTTTATTTCTGATCTCCCTGTTTCTCAGAAAATGTCTGTCATCTGGGTGGTGTGTGACCGTTTTTCTAAGATGGTTCATTTGGTACCTTTGCCCAAGTTGCCTTCCTCATCTGAGTTGGTGCCTCTGTTTTTTCAGAATGTGGTTCGGTTGCATGGTATTCCGGAGAATATAGTTTCTGACAGGGGATCTCAGTTTGTGTTCAGATTTTGGCGGGCGTTTTGTGCCAGGATGGGCATTGATTTGTCTTTTTCGTCTGCATTTCATCCTCAGACGAATGGCCAGACGGAGCGTACTAATCAGACCTTGGAGACTTATTTGAGGTGTTTTGTGTCTGCTGATCAGGATGACTGGGTCACCTTTTTGCCGTTGGCAGAGTTTGCCCTTAATAATCGGGCCAGTTCTGCCACTTTGGTTTCCCCTTTCTTTTGCAATTCAGGGTTCCATCCTCGTTTTTCATCTGGTCAGGTGGAATCTTCAGATTGTCCTGGAGTGGATACTATGGTGGACAGGTTGCATCGTATTTGGGGGCAGGTGGTGGACAATTTAAAGTTGTCCCAGGAGAGGACTCAGCATTTTGCTAATCGCCATCGTCGTGTTGGTCCTCGTCTTCGTGTTGGGGACTTGGTGTGGTTGTCTTCCCGTTTTGTCCCTATGAGGGTCTCTTCTCCTAAGTTTAAGCCTCGGTTCATTGGTCCTTATGGGATTTTGGAAGTTCTTAACCCTGTGTCTTTTCGTTTGGACCTCCCAGCATCCTTTGCTATCCATAATGTTTTCCATCGGTCGTTATTGCGGAGGTATGAGGTGCCAGTTGTGCCTTCTGTTGAGCCTCCTGCTCCTGTGCTGGTTGAGGGTGAATTGGAGTACGTGGTGGAGAAAATCTTGGACTCCCGTGTTTCCAGACGGAGACTTCAATATCTGGTTAAGTGGAAAGGCTACGGTCAGGAGGATAATTCTTGGGTTTCAGCTTCAGATGTTCATGCCTCTGATTTGGTCCGTGCCTTTCATAGGGCTCATCCAGATCGCCCTGGTGGTTCTTGTGAGGGTTCGGTGCCCCCTCCTTAAGGGGGGGGGGTACTGTTGTGATTCGGTTATTTGGCTCCCCCAGTGGTCGCTTGTGGTACTGGTGTCTTGTGAGCTTTTCACCTGTTTCTATCAGGATGTGGGAGTTTCCTATTTAGCCTTGTTCCTCAGTCATTCCAATGCCGGCCATCAATGTAACTAGAGTCTTTCTGTTGCATGTACCTGCTCCCAGTCTGCTGACCAGCTAAGTTGGACATTTCTGTCCTTAGTCTATTTTTGTATCTTTTGTCCAGTTTGCACTTATGTGATTCTCTGCAGCTGGAAGCTCTTGTGGGCTGAAATTGCCACTCCGGTGCCATGAGTTGGCACATGAGTTTAAGGTAATTTCAGGATGGTATTTGATAGGGTTTTGTAGCTGACTGCGAAGTCCACTATTGTATCCTTCTGCTATCTAGTTAGTGGGCCTCGCTGTGCTAAATCTGCTTTCATACTACGTTTGTCTTTTCATCTTAACTCACCGTTATTATATGTGGGGGGCTACTATCTCCTGTGGGGGATTTTCCTCTGGAGGCAAGCCAGGACTGTGTTTCATCTACTAGGGGTAGTTAGCTCTCCGGCTGGTGCGAGACGTCTAGCGAAAACGTAGGTACGTTCCCTGGCTACTATTAGTTGTGTGTATAGGTTTAGCATCGCGGTCAGCTCTAGTTTCCATCACCCGAGAGCTTGTCCGTTTTTTCTATGCTTCTGATGTTCCCCTGCCATTGGGAACCATAACAGATGGCCACATATTGCTCCATACTGCAGAATGGCCACACATGATGCTACATACTGTATAATGGCCACACATGATGCTACATACTGTATGATGGCCACATATTGCTCCATACTGTAGAATGGCCACACATGATGCTCCATACTGTATAATGGCCACACACGTTGCTCCATACTGTATAATGGCCACACATGATGCTACATACCGTATGGTGGCCCCACATGATACTACATACTGTATAATGGCCACACATGATACTGCGTACAGTATAATGGCCACACATAGTTACTCCTACACACGCGGCTCCGCTCCGTACACCTTGCATACACCGCTCCGCTCCGTACACCTCATAAACACACACGGCTCCGCTCAGTACATCTCGTAAACACACACGGCTCCGTTCCGTACACCTCATTAACACACACGGCTCCGCTCCATACCTCATACACACACGGCTCCGCTCCGTAAACCTCATACCCACACGGCTCAGCACCGTACACCTCATACACACACACGGCTCTGGTCCGTACACCTCATACACACACAGCTCCGCTCCATACACCTCATACACACACAGCTCTGCTCCGTACACCTCATACACACACACGGCTCCGCTCCGTACACCTCATACACACACGGCTCCGCTCCATACAGCTCATACACACACGGCTCTGCTCCGTACACCTCATACACACACACAGCTCCGCTCCGTACACCTCATACACGCACATGGCTCCGCTCCGTACACCTCATACACACACACGGCTCCGCTCCGTACACCTCATGCACACAAATGGCTCCGCTCTGTACACCTCATACACACACGGCTCCGCTCTGTACACCTCATACACAAACACGGCTCCCCTCCGTACACCTCGTACACACACACAGCTCTGCTACATCCACACTGTAAACAACTCCTGACGCCACACATAAGCTTATCGTCTAGCACCATGACAGCCCGGCAGAGTCCTGCAATAGACAGAGGCCCCTGAACATGTGACTCATGACTCCTCCCCTCCTCACCTCACTACAGACCGCAGCAGTGACAGCCGGCTGGACAGCAGCATAATATATGCTAGCAGGTGAGGAGGGGGGCCCGTTTAACTGTCATATTACATGCGTGCAGCAGAGCGGGCCCCCCTGCTTCTCCTGCTAGCAGTAATACTGCCACCGGCTGTCATTCACATTCATTGCTTTGTCTGCCGGTTGGGGGCCCCCTCCCGCTCTGGGCCCCTGTGCGGTTGCCACAGGCGGTATGTCCGCCCATGAAACTACCCAATGTATTATTATATAGAGATATAGGTAAATTTGTGAATGAGGGTAGTGTAATATTTGTATGCAAGTGGGCCCCCAAAGTCAGTGTTACTGGTGGGCCCTTGGCACCCCAGTCCGACACTGGTCACAGCACATTAGTGCGTGGGTACGATTCTGCCATTCAGCTTAAAAATATCTGGCACCCTGAGGATTCATGCAATGTAAGATGTATCCTCTTAGGTTGAAAAGACATTCTCTGCTAGATCTGCACTATGGCTCCTATTCATCAATACCATCTATGTTTATGCCAGTCTTGATGAGGGGACGCGGTGGAGTCAGATGCTTCGGATTAATTAAGAGGTGCATGTCTCTTAACCCTTAATGATCTCCAATATGTCTTTTTACTGATCTAAGATGTAAGAGAATAGCATCCCCATACAGGTGACAATGCCGCAACTGTCGGCTGTACATTATAGCTGATAACTTGCTGCATCAGCTGAAGCAATGGCCGGGGAACTACCACGGTGCAGGCAGACTACCGTACACAAGATGAGGTGCAAACAACAAAGGGTAGATTTATTGGGAGGCAAGGAATGAAGTGAATGAGGAAGATGCAAACAGGGGTATACAATGGCAAAAGACAATTTACAAGAGTTATAAACTTTATCTTTTCCGTAAAATAGCACGGTGCTCCAACTATTACAGACTCAAAATATGTCTAACCAGCAAATGTAAACAATAAACAGGTGATGATGCTACTCTACATATAACCTCCCTGGCCTTTACTAAGTAGGCCACACGGCTCCCGTGTACTGACTACTGAAGCCTACACTAGGCCCTAACAGGTGCACCAAACAGGAACAAACTCACGGTGATGTTGGAGAATCAGCTCCAGTCCCAGGGGGCCCCCAGCAGTCTAATATGGTGGTGCGCACGGCTTTCTGTCAGCTCTGTGAAGCATGGCCTTCTCCTTGCTTCTGGATCCTAGGGATGCTCCTGGAAACTGTAAATCCCTTCCTCTGTATCTTCGTGGCTCTCTTGCAGCTATATCAGGACACAGTTCTTCTCATTTTCAGCTATCAGCACAAAAAGTCCTCTCTGCAGCAGCCTCAGCTCACACACGCTGCTCCAGCTCCACACCTGCACTCTGCCAGACTAGTTCATTACACCGACTATTGCAGGGGAGAAGCAGAACATTCCATCACGCCAGACAATGGGGGTGCAGCCTTTTAAAGTGACAGCGTGTTCCCTACTGTCCATAACAGCACCACCCTCTTACATGCCTCCCTTCTTAATGATGGTCGTCCTCGGCCATCACAGCATCAGGGTCAAAGTTTAATGGAGGAACGTTCAATGCGGAAACAGCACCTATAGAGGAGACAATAAAGTTGCAAAAACAGACAGAGCACACTGTTCTACATATCGGACTGGTGGAACCCCTGCATTAGACCTCTGGGATCTCCAAAGCTCTTGGCTGTCAGGCAAGGCTTGACTATCTTCCAGAGGAACACTTGTTGCAGGAGACATTGTGAGCTCTTGTCTGGTCTCATCCTCGCATGGCGGTACTGGTACATCCATGGGATTACCGTCTCTGTGCAGCTGAGGACCACCTACTGTGTCAGGGACGGTCCACCACTCATCATCAATTTCACCATCAGGCATGACAGATTGAGGAAGTGGAGTAGCGCCTTCAGGCGACAATGGCATAGAACAGACCTCAGACCGGCAAGGCCGCAGCATATTTCTGTGAAGTACTCTAGGGGCAGATGCCCCAGTCTCAGTCTGTACCTTGTAGACAGGGCCGTTAGCATACACTCGCTCGATAACTTTTGTACGGCTGTACTTCCCATCTCTCATTTAGTTTTCCCTTGGGGCGTTTCTCTCTGACTAATACTCGGTCTCCAGTTTGGAGGGGTAACTCTTGAGTTGGTTTGCGGCCCGTATGTTCTTTTTCTTGCAGCTGCTGACCCGCCAACCGCTGTATCATTTGCAATCGTTGCCGATGCTCTTTCACCCATGAGGTGACAGTTCGCTCCATCAGCTCCTCTGGCTGTTCCAAATTCAGCTCAAAGATCTCTCGTCCAGCTCTTCCAAACAACAGTAGATAGGGGGTATAACCCGTGGTGGAGTGGACCCGATTGTTGTAGGTCCAGACCAATTCCGGCAGATAGTCTGGCAAACACGCCTTCTTATCCTCCTCCAACGCTCTCAGCATTTGAAGTAAGGTTCGGTTGAAGCGTTCACAAGCTCCATTGCCTTGAGGGTGGTAAGGGGTGGTCCGGGACTGCTCGATGCCATACATACGATACAATTCTTCCATCACCTTGCCTTGGAAATATGCGCCTTGGTCGGAGTGGATGCGCTTTGGGCACCCATACACCCGGATGAAGTCTTGACAGATGGCTCGCGCCGCCAATTCCGCAGTCTGATCTCTAGTCGGAGTGACTACTGCGAACTTAGAGAAATGATCGGTCATCACCAAACAGTATTGCAGCCCCCGGGCCGAGTGTCCCATGAGGAGATAGTCGATCATCAAGACTTCTAGCGGTTCCTTAGTTTGTATGGTTTGGATGGGTGCCCTCTGTTCGGTACTCTTAATGAGGTCACATACTTGACATTGCCGGCAAACCTCTTCCACCACAAACTCCAACCGGGGGCAATACACATACCGCTGTAACCATTGGTAGGTCTTTGTGGGGCCGAAGTGTGCTCCAAATTCGTGGGCTTCTTTAGCTACTTCTTGAGCCATTTTTCCTGGGATGATCACTTGCCACCTTACTATCATATCTTTTCGCTGTTGCCTCTTACAATATAGCACTGACTCTCGCACTTCCAGTCTATCCCACTGGTGTAACACACTCCTAATTTCAGAGTCCAGATCATCTCTCTCTTGTTTGCCAGGCATCCGCTTTTGAGTTACCCAGCATTTAATCTGTCTCAGCTTTTCGTCTTCATCCTGAACTTGTCCCCATTCCTCATTGGTTCTCCCCAGGGATCGAGATAATGCGCATGCCTCCCTTCTTGACTGGGCCGCAACCATTGGGGGCTTAAACTTACAAAAGTCTGGGGTTTCTCCCTCTTCGAGTTGCTCATCAAGATCTCCCACTGGAGTCTCCACAGTCACTCTTGACAGCCCATCAGCATTTGCGTTTTCGGTAGCAGAGCGATAACGGATGGTAAAGTTGAACTGGGCTAGGCGAGCCACCCACCGTTGTTCCAAGGCCCCCAATTTAGCATTCTCAAGGTGGGCCAGGGGATTATTGTCTGTTCGAACTTGAACCTTGGTACCTGTCAGGAAGCCTGCAAACTTTTCTGTCATGGCCCACACCAGGGCCAGGAGCTCTAACCGGAAGGAGCTGTAATTGTGAGGGTTTCTTTCGCTGTCTCGCAGGGACCTGCTAGCATACCCGATGACTCTCTCATGTCCATCCTGTATCTGAGAAAGTACTGCACCGAGTCCATGAAGGCTACCATCTGAGTACAACAGGAATGGTTGATCGAAGGCTGCGTAGGCCAAAATCGGGGCTGAGGTAAGGGCATTCTTTCTAGCCTGGAAGGCCTCGTCTTGTCCCTGTGCCCAGGGGATGCGCTGGGTCTTCGGCACTCCAGCGGTCCCCCTCAACAACTCATTAAGAGGACCCGCCACCTTCGCGAAGTCTTTAACAAACCGGCGGTAGTACCCAGCGAGTCCCAGGAAGGCCTGGAGTTCTCTCACTGTTCGAGGGACTGGCCACTTCTGGATAGCAGCCACTTTTTCTGGCGAGGGTAGAACTCTATCTTGTGACACTATGTGGCCCAGTTACTCGATCTCTCTCTTGAAGAGGTGGCACTTCTTTGGCTTCACCTTCAGGTTATGAGCCCGCAGTCTTCCAAGTACCTGTCCAAGCCGGGCAAGGTGTTCTTCGAATGAGGCCGAAAACACAATGATGTCATCCAGATAGATCAGGGTAGCCTCAAAATTTAAGTCTCCCAAACACTTTTCCATCAGCCATTGAAATGTGCCTGGAGCATTGGAGAGCCCGAAGGGCATCCGGTTAAACTCGGAACAGCCCCATAGGGAGGATGAAGGCGGTTTTCTCTTTGTCTTTCTCTGCCACGGCTACTTGCCAGTATCCGCTTGCTAGGTCCAGGGTGGAGAAGTACTTGGCTTTCCCCAACGCTGTCAAGGATTCCTCGATGCGGGGCAACGGATACGAGTCTCGAACAGTGCAGGCATTGAGTTTCCTGTAATCTACACAGAACCGGATGGTCCCATCCTTTTTCTTGACGAGCACCACCGGGGCTGCCCAAGGGCTCTGACTACTCTGCACCACTCCTGAATCCAGCATCTGCCTCAGTAATGTTTTCACCTCTTGATACATCTTGGGCGGGATCTGCCGGTATCGTTCTCGAATTGGACGAGCTTCCCCAGTTGGTATCTCATGCGTGATGGCTTCAGTACAGCTGAAATCTTCGGCGTGATGGGGGCGAATGCGGCCTCATTTTCCCACAGCGTAGTTTCTATTGCTTTCACACGCTCAGGGCCCAGAACCTTCACATCCACTTCCATTTGATCAAGGATGACCCGTCCACTCCACTCCGGGGATGGCGTCTCTTCGTACCCTGCAGCAACTGCTAGGGTCCACCCCGCACCTTCTTTCAGTGATAAAGACATCTTCTGACTCACCACTTCACCCTTATGTAGGTACACCAGGGCCAGATCTGTCCCTCGTGGCAAGGTGACCTCCCCGGGGCCCACATTCAAAGCTCTTATGGGGACATATCCTCGCTGGACCACAGCTATCGTACGAGCTATCATGACTTCTTGGTCCACTCCTCTGCCTACCACAGGCTGAACAACCACTTCCAACCCGTCAAGGTTGCGGTGAGTCCCCACTGGAAGGTATACTATAGTTTCTCGCTCAGAAGGTAGGATTACAGGTTCTTTGCCAGGGGCCCTGATGACCCCTACCGTCTGATAAGATGGCACACTCTTCTGCGTCCCACAGACGCGGATCAGTCGTTGAAGGGCTTCTTGAGTAGGCTTATGTGTAGTAGCCTTCTTCCAATATCCAGGCCCCTGTTTGGTAAACATAATCTGATCGAGTTCACGTAGGATATTCATTCCCAGTACTACAGGCACATCTTCCTTGATAGGCTCAGGGACTAGCAAGATCCTTTTTCTCCCAACTTCTTGCCCACAGATTCGAATATTCATCCACATGACCCCTGTGACCGGGATCGGTTGTTGGTTGGCAGCAAACAACCGGATCAATGTCTCTTTTTCTGGCTTGGCCAGGTCCTGGAAATGCTGCTTAAAAGACGCTTCTGGCATTGTTGTCACTTGTGACCCGGTATCTATCAGGCAATCCACTAGAACTCCTTCTAATTCAGCATGTAGGATGGGGCTCCCAGCAATCAAGTGTTCATTATGATATGGAGCGGCCTCTCTTCTTGCCTCCCCCACAGAGTGCCGCACTACTGCGGGGGTTGGTAGTTTAACGGCGACTTCCGCTGGCCTTGAGTATAATTCCGACAGTCTCTGGCAAGGTGCCCCCGTCCTCCACATTCCCAGCATTGGATGACTCCTCCTCGCCGGGGGGTACCTTGAGCCTGTCCTCGTGCCTCTGATGCCTGATGGGAGAGGGCTTGCTCCCACTGATCCCTTATCGGTCGGGCTGAAGAATGGTTGCATGAGTACGGTGGGTCAGACTGTTGTAGTTCCCCCACTCTTCGCTCCATCTGGGTCAGTTTCTCTTGCACGTTGACAAGGGACCGCTGCAAGTCCTGCACCACCTGGACCAGCACCTCCTGATGGTTTGGGTCCCCTCTGGTATTGGCGCCCTGGACACGCATCACCCCAGACGCATAGCTCTCTCCTTTTTACTTCGGGCCACTGTTTCCGCCAGGATTTGATGAAACGTAAGGGCCGGATCTGCCCGGACCCGTTCTGACAGTGCTCGCCTCAAGGATGTGCTGTGCAGTCCCAGAATGAATTGCTCCTGGAGTATCCGGTCTTTAGACCCCATGCCACCAAATCCATCTGCCTCCTTTCTCTGCACCTCTGCTAACACTTCTTGCAGTGCTGTTGCATACTGAGAAATTTCTTCTTCTTCCTGCTGCAGCCTAGGGAAAAATTTGGCGCGAAGGTGTCCGGCACTAGCAGTCTCTCCGTAGATCTCTTCCAGGAACTTCACTAGCTCCTTCAGGGTACTGCGGGTGAGTTCTGGTTGTAGGCAGACTTTTCTACGGGCTTCTCCCTCTAGGGCAGTTAACACAATGTCCACTTCGAGGTCTGGGCTGATGTTATAAATCTTCAGGGTGCCTTGCAGCCGGGACACCCAGTCGGACAGTGGCATATTCTTGCCGTCAAACTTTGGTAGCACACTAAATATGGTGCCCATAGGGAGTGTCCTTGCAGGAGTTCCACCAATGCCCACAGCATCTCCATTAACATTAGCATTCCCGCCATTGCTGTCTGCTGCCTCCATCTTAGTGACAGTACCCTGCTCGCAGCGCCACTTGAAGCGATGGCCGGGAGACCACCACGGTGCAGGAAGACTACCGTACACAAGATGAGGTGCAAACAACAAAGGGTAGATTTATTGGGAGGCAAGGAATGAAGTGAATGAGGAAGATGCAAACAGGGGTATACAATGGCAAAAGACAATTTACAAGAGTTATAAACTTTATCTTTTCCCTAAAATAGCACGGTGCTCCAACTATTACAGACTCAAAATATGTCTAACCAGCAAATGTAAACAATAAACAGGGGTGATAATGCTACTCTACATATAACCTCCCTGGCCTTTACTAAGCAGGCCACACAGCTCCCATTTACTGACTACTGAAGCCTACACTAGGCCCTAACAGGGGCACCAAACAGGAACAAACTCACGGTAATGTTGGAGAATCAGCTCCAGTCCCAGGGGGGCCCCCAGCAGTCTAATATGGTGGTGTGCACGGCTTTCTGTCAGCTCTGTGAAGCATGGCCTTCTCCTTGCTTCTGGATCCTAGGGATGCTCCTGGAAACTGTAAATCCCTTCCTCTGTATCTTCGTGGCTCTCTTGCAGCTATATCAGGACACAGTTCTTCTCTTTTTCAGCTATCAGCACAAAAAGTCCTCTCTGCAGCAGCCTCAGCTCACACACGCTGCTCCAGCTCCACACCTGCACGCTGCCAGACTAGTTCATTACACCGACTATTGCAGGGGAGAAGCAGAACATTCCATCACGCCAGACAAGGGGGGTGCAGCCTTTTAAAGTGACAGCGTGTCCCTTACTGTCCATAACTGCACCACCCTCTTACACAGCCACGATCAGTGTTGGCGCAATCCATATCTGTTTAACCCCTTAAATGCTGCTGTCAATAGTGACTACATCATATAAATGGTTAACAGAGTGTGGGGGCTCCCTCTTTATCCCCATCGGCACCATTAGATCATGATTGTGTGGTCTTAAGGTTTGCCATGGCAATTCACGGCCAAATAACGGCCTTAGAGTCTGCCGGCTACACAGACCTGTTCAGAAGTTTGCGATATTTAGGTTGTAAAAATACACTTTTTCATTCCTGTCATGTCATTTTGCATTAATCCCTGAAAATTGCCTGAAGGGTTAATAAACTACCTGACAGCAGTTTTCAATATGTCAAGGGGTGCTGTTGTTAAAATGGTATCACTTTTAGGGGTTTCCCAATATAGAGGACCCCCAAAGTCACTTCAAACCTGGACAGATCCCTACAAAAATTAATTTTGTAAATTTCCTTGAAAAAATTTAAAATTACTGCTCCACTTTTAAACCTCCTAAAATGCTAAAAAAAAGCAAAAAACATTTTACAAATGGTGCTGATGTAAAGCAGACATGAGGGAAATGTTATTTATTAATGTTTTTCTATGGTATGACTATCTGGATAAAATGGATAATCATTCAAAGTTTGAAAATGGCAAATTTTTTTTTACATTTTTTCTCAAATTTCTGATATGATTTGTGTTTATTTACAAAAACTATCAACCTAAATTTACCATTATCATAAATTATATGTACAATTTTTCATAATTATAAAAAATCACTTGGATTTGTTGAAGCATTCAAGAGTCATTAACACATAAAGTGACTCTGGTCAGATTTTAAAAATTTGGCCCGGTTACTAAGGGGTTAATGTAGTAAAAGTGTCTGACAAATGATGTGCACCTTTGTGTGTCTCACCAGAAATCTTACTCCAGGCAGGGACTGGAGTATAATTTGTGGCTTTAGTGACACTGCAGCTTGTCATAAATTAGACAAGATGTGGTGTCATGCCCCGTTGTAGCCCAGCTCTGCCCAATTTGGATGGAGCTGGGCAAAACTGACAGGAAAGTGACAAAAAATTTATAATTTTAACATTTTGAGGCTTTTCAAAGTGATTTATGCCAGAATGCCTTAGCAACCAGGCCGCTTATGTCGCACACTGCACAAAGCTGTAGGGTGCCAGTAATGCTGATCGGCATTGCCATGACCCAGTTATCTAGTGAAACAAACTCTGTGGTGATTCTGCACTTTATGTCTTAGCAACCAGTCAGGTTACATCAAACACTGCACGGATTTACAATGTGTCAGATACTTTAGAATTAAATGGCTGGTTATATTCACGCACTAATGTAATGTGCTAACTGTGGTTGATTCTGGACAAGAAATCTGCAGAACCTAGTTGTGTTCCCATTGAACTTGTTCTTTTCTGAATTAAAAAACTGTGGCGAGTGCTTAGCATCACCTTTTTGGACATTTGAAATACCCTTATGTTGAAGCGCTACGTACCTGCACTTTCTATGATTTGTATTCGGAATTTAACCCCTTCTTGACCTTGGACGTATACATACATATATCCTGGCTAGGAAGGGGTTACCGACCTTGGACATATGGATATGTCTTGGCAAAAATGTGGCACCGTGACTTTGGCCACGGTGTTCGCATCAATGTGCATGCCGATTCAGACAGCAGGGCACCGGGACTCATCACCACAAGGGGTTTCGCCATCTTCTCGCAACTTCATTTGCTGTGATTGGCTGTTCAGTTTGAGCACATCTGCTGGGCCTTGTGGTGTCACAGACTTTTAGAAGCCTGTGGCATCACTTCTACTGGTGCTGCTACTAGAAGAAAGAAGACATTCCTGATCTGTTTCTGTCCCCTGCTTTATCCTAATCCACCCCAATCCCCCTCTCACCCTTTTCCCAGTTTTCCCCTCTTCCATCCCTCTCTTCTGCCGCCATACGCTGATCAGTGCATCCTGCAGCCACCAAGTGCTGATCAGTGACACACATCACTGATAAGCATCTGTGCTCGCTTTTGGTCCTGACTTTTTCCCTGTCCATTTTATCCCCCCTTTTGCACCACATCTGTGTGTGCATCCTACAGCCGCCAAGCGTTGATCAGTGACACACATTACTGATCGGCACTTGGTTGTTGGGAGGGGAAAGAATCAAATTAAACAATTAATTTAAATTAGGCTGGTTTCCCATTCCCATGCTGTCGGCGAGCACGTCAAATAGCTGAATGCGTATGCATCTGCATACAACGCATATCCCTGCATACCCAATGTTAAATATAGGTACGCAGGATGATGCAGCATGCATGTGGATGTAGGCGGAGGGTAGGCGGAGCTTAAGGGAGGATGTACACAGCCATACGCAGACCAGCCAAACGCAAGTGTGAAACCAGCCTAAGGTGATAGGGCTTGATTAAGGACATTAAAAATTAAATTAAATTAAATTAAACACGGAGAGTGAGGCAGGGATCACACACAGCGAGATACTCGCAGGTTAAAACCAAGCTCTGGCACCGGCACTCCAGAGTGGAGTGTGCGGCCGCATAGCAATACATGGAGCTGCACGCTCCGCTCCCAAGTGCCGGTGCCAGAGCTTGTTTTTAACCTGCGAGACTCTGACGTATCTCGCTGTAGTGTGACTCCGGCCTCAGGGAGAGTATGCCACCTTTCTTTATTTACTTATATTTTCCTCCTTCTCCACAAATGATACTGAACCACCACGCAGTTGTCCCAGAACAGCAAGTGAAACAGAGCTTAGGCTGTGTGCACACGATGCGGATTTAGTGCGGATCCGCAGCGGATTTTTCCACGCAGAAACGCTGCAGTTCCGCAAAGTGATTTACAGTATAATGTAAATCAACAGAAAAAAATATGCTGTGAAAACCGCTGCGGATCAAAAGAAGTAGCATGCTTCTTCTTTTGTGCGTTACTGGGGGTCACTTCCATAATAGAAATCCACAGGGGTAAAAACCACAGAAAATCCGCACAAAATCCGCATCAAAACCGCACAAAATCCACGACAAATCTGCACCTGCGTTTTCTGCCAGGAGATGCAGATTTTGTGTGGAAAATTCTGCACCCCAATCCGCAACGTGTGCACATAGCCTTATAGTTAACGCCCCCCTATAGACCTCCCCTTCCGAAGATTATGAGCCACAGATTCCTGATTTTGTGGCACAATCAAGAATCCAATTTGACATTACCAGCCTCACAGGAATAGACTTTTTCAAAGTCTTTTTGTCTGAGTATTTTCATGATGACCGAGACAAATTTGTACACCCAGCAAATTTTGGCAGAAAACTCCACTTCATCATTTTCGAAATTACATAAAAAAGGTAAAAAAACCCCAGCATATATGTCAACTATACGGTATGTAAAAATGTGTGCAGACCCATCTAAAGTGCAGTAATGCAAACATCAATGAGACCTGGATCAAAAAAGTACATATGTATAGGTAAAATGAAGGATACAGTCATTTGTAATTCATAAAAACTAAATATCTGTTTCTGTACGAAAGGATCAAAAGTGGATAATTTGTTATAATAATATAAGTTATGTGTTCAAATTAAGCAAATCATTATGCAAAAATTAACACTTAAATCGTCAAAGGGATATGGAGATCAAACCAAAAGTCTCATGCTGCAAAGAAATGAATGGGCAGAGAACATAACATTCTAAGCAACTGGTGGTAACATCACTGAAGAAGACATACTGTTAAAGATGTACTGCTAGTGTGGTGCCAAACCCAGATGCGTGTTTCAGACCAAGCCTTAGTCAGGGGCCTCATTGCTGATTGCATTACTGCACTTTACATGGGTCTGCACAATTTTTACATAAAGTATAGTTGACATATAAGTATATGCTGTTATTTTACCTTTTTTTATGTATTTTGCATGTTTTGTGATTTATGTGAGTGCCACCACATGTCCAATTTATTGCAATAAAAGCATTTTTCATCTAATCAGGTTTCCCTTTATTCAGTTATTTTTTTTTACCATATCTCGGCATTTTCTTCTTTGTTTTTTTTTTTTGTTAATTTCGAAGTGGTTTCCACTACGGTACGTATGCATGTATGTGTATATATACAAAATCATTATTGCTTTGATATCTTGTGCAAGTATTTATTATATCTTTATGTTAATCTCTTGTCCTTCAACATATTTGTTTACAACAATGATGCACAGTATCCTCACGGAGATGACCCCAACTTTGACTGAGTTTGCTGAGGTAGGTGTACAACCCCCAAAGGGACTTCTGTTTGGATGAGTCCCTAATACATTTCAATGAGAGGCTCAAATTCCGTCAGTACTTGCCCAGCAAGAGGGCCAGGTATGGAATTAAATTCCATAAGCTGTGCGAGAGTACCTCAGGGTAGAGCCACAGATTTAGGCTTTATGAAGGGATGGACATCCAGATTCAACCCCCAGAATGCCCTCTCCTGTCCTGGGATTGAGTGGGAAAATTGTGTGGGATTTGGTGCACCCACTGCTGGATCAAGTTTATCACCTCTGTGTAGATAAAATTTATACCAGCATCCCACTCTTCAGGTCCGTCAGCATGCGGTAGTGTGCGGAAAAAAAAAAAAGAGGACTCACTACGTCACTAATTGGGCAGCTGCTCAGAAAGGGTGAGAGCATAGCCCAAGGCTACGTTTCCATGATTGAGAAGTAGCAGCGCTTTGGGCGCAGAGTATTTTCGTAACGTCCAAAGCACCGCGTTCTAATCATGCAGGTAAATCCGCATGTGTTCACTGAACAATACAGATTTACCGCATCCAATACATTTCTATTGTGGAAATTTCTGTTGCGGAGACGCCAGATTAACATGCTGTGGCTCGTAAACCTACACCGTGGGTGAGTTTACGCAGTGTAAAATAGCATATAAATCCCATCCACTTGTACTGTACAACGCAGCGTTTTGAACTCAGTGCAAGTGAATATCATTTTCCTGTATCCCACAGACATCAACCCCAATACTATCACCCCACTTGCCACCGTGCAAGGGAAAGTGGGAAGAGAAAGGCTCTTTCAGAATTGGCACATCTTACGAAGGCGCCATTTCTGGGGCGCCTAAAAGCTAAGACGATGGTGCAGACAACCAGGATTCGGATTCCTGGACCACGGTGCGAATTACCTGTACTACGGACTCCTCGTCAGAGATGGACTACACCTCAACAAAACCTGGGAAACACACGTTCGCTAGAAGACTCGCTATACTCATCAGGAGGGCATTAAACTAGAAGAAGAGGCCAAGAAAAACATTAGACACAAACATGAAGTCAGAAAATATACTAATGAAGGTTATGAGATGCGGCAAAAAAGACCCAAGACAACATACTTGGAAGGGAGATAACAAAATTTCTAAAACAATCCACAGGGAAGAGACTGGAACAAAACAAAATCCTCTAAACTGCATGCTCGCAAACACCAGAAGCCTGACAAACAAGATGGAAGAACTAGAAGAAGTAAAATATACAGGTAATTATGACATTGTGGGAATAACCGAGACATGGTTAGATGAAAGCTATGACTGGGCAGTTAACTTACAGGGTTACAGTCTGTTTAGAAAGGATCGTAAAAATCGGAGAGGAGGAGGGGTTTGTCTTTATGTAAAGTCTTGTCTAAAGTCAACTTTAAGGGAGGATATTAGCGAAGGGAATGAGGATGTCGATTCCATATGGGTCGAAATACATGGAGGGAAAAATAGTAACAAAATTCTCTTTGGGGTCTGTTACAAATCCCCAAATATAACAGAAATCACAGAAAGTCTACTACTAAGACAGATAGATGAAGCTGCAACTCATAATGAGGTCATTGTTATGGGGGACTAACTACCCGGATATTAACTGGGAAACAGAGACCTGCGAAACCCATAAAGGCAACAGGTTTCTGCTAATAACCAAGAAAAATTATCCTTCACAATTGGTGCAGAATCCAACCAGAGGAGCAGCACTTTTAGACCTAATACTATCTAATAGACAGAATAACAAATCTGCCAGTCGTCTTGCATCTAGGAAATAGCGACCACAATACTGTACAGTTTCACTTGTCTTTCGCTAGGGGGACTTGTCAGTGAGTCACACAAATACTGAACTTTAGGAAGGCAAAGTTTGACCAGCTTAGGCTACTTTCACACTAGCGTCGTGCACTGCACGTCGCTATGCGTCGTTTGGTTGAAAAAAAGCGTCCTGCAAAAGTGCTTGCAGGATGCGTTTTTTCACCATTATTTGCATTAGCGTCGCATTGCGACGCTTTGCCACACGTCGCAACCGTCGTGCGACGGTTGCGCCGTGTTGTGGCGGACCGTCGGCTGCAAAAAAGTTACATGTAACGTTTTTTGCTGCCGACGGACCGCCATTTCTGACCGCGCATGCGCGGCCGGAACTACGCCCCCACCTCCCCACACCTCCCCGCACCTCACAATGGGGCGGCGCATTCACTGCTAGCGTCGGTACGTCGGCCCGACGCACTGCGACGGGCCGAGTACGACGCTAGTGTGAAAGTAGCCTTAGAGATGCCCTTAATCTGGTTGACTGGGACAATGTCCTCAGAACTAAGAATACAGATAATAAATGGGAAATGTTTAAGAACATCCTAAATAGGCACTGTAAGCAGTTTATACCTTGTGGGAATAAAAGGACAAGAAATAGGAAAAAAACGAATGTGGCTAAATAAAGAAGTAAGAGGGGCAATTACCAGTAAAAAGAAAGCATTTAAACTACTAAAGCAGGATGGCACCGTTGAAGCGCTAAAAAATTATAGGGAGAAAAATACTTTATCTAAAAAACTAATTAAAGCTGCCAAAAAGGAAACAGAAGCACATTGCTAAGGAGAGTAAAACTAATCCCAAACTGTTCTTCAACTATATCAATAGTAAAAGAATCAAAAGTGAAAGTGTAGGCCCCTTAAAAAAATTGTGAGGAAAGAAAGGTTGTAGATGACGAGGAAAAAGCCTTCCTGACATGCGCCGTACTAGTACTGCTCTGCGGGAGCTGCGTTCCCGCAAACCACAGTGCTAGTACGGCGCTGCTATTTCCGGTCATCGTGCTGCTTTGCGCGGTGATCCGGTGAGGATGGCTGCTGTTCTTGATAGCATACCATCCCGGCACGTCACCACGTGGGGCTGATCCGCCCCCCTCACTTCGGCGATCGCTGTGATTGGCTGCTGAAATCTCACCAGCCAATCACAGAAAAGTTAGCAATAAAGTTGTAAAAAAAAAAAAAAAGCATGTGAGAGGCTGTGATCTATGCTGTGTGAAGTAGCACCAATCACAGCCGTCACAGTGGGTGGGTTGATCACCACGTCACCTCACCTGATTAACCCCGATGGTGCCGATTGGCTGAACAATAGCCATACCTCCCAACCGTCCCGGATCCCGCGGGACTGTCCTGATTTTGACAGTCAGTCCCGCGATCCCGGGAGGGACATTAGTTGTCCCGCACTACGTGCCTAGGGCGGGGACAATGCAGGGGGCGGCACCTGAGCAAGGTTTGTGGCTGTTTTTTTTTTTTTTTTTTTTATAAAAGCTGGGTCACCTCCCGACCGACCCCGCCCGCCTCCCACCCACCCTCCTTGAAGACGATACTAACCCTGCTCCAGCGATGGTCTCGGCTTCTGCAGCGCTCCTGAATGAGCGGTCACGTGGTACCGCTCATTATAGGTCATGAATATGCGCATATTCATGACCTTAATGAGGTATCACCTGACCGCTCACCCAGGAAGAAGGTGCTGAGCCGGGAGTCAGGACAGAGCGAGAGGGATGGCCGCGCGGTGAGGAGCAGGTAAGTATGAGGGACGGGGGACAGGATAGGGGGGATGAAGGACGGTAAGCCGCACCATTCAAGATGGGAGCGTGGGGGGGTGGAGAGATGAGCCATGCATACAGGAGGGGGGGTCATTATACAGTATGGAGCATCACGTGGGATAATTATACAGTATGGAGCATCATGTGCAGCCAGTATACAGTATGGAGCATCATGTGTGGCCCTTATATAGTATGGAGCATCATGTGTGGCCATTATAAAGTATGGAGCATCATGTGTGGCCATTATACAGTATTGATCACCATGTGGGGTCATTATACAGTATGGAGCACTGTGTGGCCAGTATACAGTATGGAGCATCATGTGCAGCCAGTATACAGTATGGAGCGCCATGTGTGGTCATTACACAGTATGGAGCGTCATGTGTGGTCATTATACAGTATGGAGCATCATGTGCGGCCATTATACAGTATGGAGCATCATGTGTGGCCATTATACAGTATGGAGCATCATGTGCGGCTAGTATACAGTATGGAGCATCATGTGCAGCCAGTATACAGTATGGAGCATCATGTGCGGTCATTATACAGTATGGAGCATCATGTGCGGTCATTATACAGTATGGAGCATCATGTGTGGTCATTATACAGTATGGAGAACTGTGTGTGGCCATTATACAGTATGGAGCATCATGTGCGGTCATTATACAGTATGGAGCATCATGTGTGGTCATTATACAGTATGGAACATCATGTGCGGTCATTATACAGTATGGAGCATCATGTGGGGTCATTATATAGTATGGAGCATCATGTGCGGTCATTATACAGTATGGAGCATCATGTGTGGTCATTATACAATATGGAGCATCATGTGTGGTCATCATACAGTATGGATTATCATGTGTGGCCATTATACAGTATGGGGCACTGTGTGGCCATATTTTTTTGTTTATAATTATTGTATATGAAACAGTGTGATCAGCAGTGCAAAATGGGTGTGGTTGGGACGTGGATATGGGTGTGACTAATTATGAATGGGTGTAGTCAGAGGCGTGGCCTAAAATTTGCCACAAACTTTATACCTCTTTCCCGTCTTAAAAAGTTGGGAGGTATGACAATAGCTTAGAGCCAATCACCACCAAAGGGGTTAATCTAAAATAGCGATCAATGACCTGCAAGCCATCTTTACCTCAGATGTGGCGTGCAGAGCGGTTGTCCAAGCTCCTCTGTGTCACCTAAGACAAAGACTCCATTGGTGGCCAGTGTGATCAACCCAGCAATCTCCTGCCTCCAAGTGCTGCTTCTCCATTGTGATCCTCCTGCGATCTGCCTGCTGTGTGACTCCTGTGATCACAGCAGAGCAGCACCACCTCCCCCACCCCTTTCCCATCCCCTCATCCCTGTTCCAGTACCCCCTCCCCCCTCCAATAGAATTTTTAGCGAACATTTTTGCACTTTTTTCCTGTGCGTGGCATCCCGCGCAGAGCATTGTGCTCTTCCTGTGTCCGCAGCGCTTTGATCAGTATCGCTGCTGATCAGAGACTGCGCCATGGGAATATTTATTTTTTTTGTAGCTAGTTAGCGTAGCGGACTACGCAGTCTAAGTGACGTCCGATTTTTTTTAAAGAAAAAATAATAATTGTAGTACAGTGTAGTTTTAGACGTAGCAAAGTAGCATAGCCAGCGTCAGTGTTTGACGTCCCCTTTCCCAGTCCCCCCATCCCTGTTCCAGTACCCCGCTCCCCCTCCTCCAATTGAATTTTTAGCGCATTTTTGCGCTTTATTTCTGTGTGCAACATCCTGCGCAGAGCATTCGTGCTCTTCCTGTGTCCGCAGCGCTTTGATCAGTATTGCTGCTGATCAGAGACTGTGCCATGGGAATTTTTATTTTTTTATCTAGTTAACGTAGCGGACATTGCAGTCTAAGCGACGTCCTATTTTTTTTCAGAAAAAAATAATAATAGTAGTTAGTACAGTGTAGTTTTAGACGTAGCAAAGTAGCGTAGCCGGCGTCAGAGTTTGGTTTTTCTTCTACATTTTATCTCTCTACTTTTTATTTCCTCTCTGTTTTCTTATAATAAAGAGCACCCTATACACAAGCCCCACACATTACACATGTAAAAGCACCACTTGCATACACATCCCCAGGGTTTGAAAAAAATTAAAAAAATGGCCCATTCGTCACGAAGGCGCAATTCACCAGAGGAGGCTTACGCCATCCTTGCGTCCGACACTGATTCAGCCAGTGAGGAAGATCCCACATTCCTCTATTCCTCCTCATCTAGTGAGGAAGGACCCCCAACAAGGCGCCCTAGGACCCAGGCAACTCCTGCAGCAATCGATCCCATATGGATTGCACCCCCCGAAAATTATCAGCCCGTCATTCCGGATTTCAGCAGCAACTCAGGAATCCAGTTTGACACCACTGGCCTCACTGAAATTGACTTCTTCAAATTCTTTTTCAGTGATGAAATAATAAATCTTATGGTGGCCCAGACAAACCTGTATGCCCAACAATTTTTCACCAAAATCCCATATCATATCATATGTCATATGCCAGATGGACCCCCGTAAATGCAGCAGATATGACGACATTTTGGGGAATTGTGCTGCATATGGGCATAATAAAAAAACAGCTTCAGCAATACTAGAGTACTGATATTCTCTACAGCACACCAGTATTCCGCATGGCCATAAAAAGGACACGATTTGAAGGGATCCAAACATTTTTGCATTATAGTGATAATGTGCAGTGTCCTCCCTGAGACTATCCCAACTTTGATCATTTATACAAAATTCGGCCAGTGGTTGAACACTTCAGCAGAAAATTTGCTGAGGCGTACATACCCCAGAGGGACATCGCTGTTGATGAATCTCTCATTCACTTCAAAGGGAGGCTAAAATTCCGACAATACCTGCTCAGTAAGAGGTCCTGGTATGGAATAAAGCTGTACAAACTGTGCGAGAGTACCTCAGGGTACACCCACAAATTTATGGCCTACGAGGGGAAAGGCCCCGTCTCACACAGCGACGCTGCAGCGATACAGACAACGATGCTGATCGCTGCAGCGTCGCTGTGTGGTCGCTGGGGAGCTGTCACACAGACAGCTCTCTCCAGTGACCAACGATCAGGGGAACGACTTCGGCATCGTTGAAACTGTCTTCAACGATGCCGAAGTCCCCCTGCAGCACCCGGGTAACCAGGGTAAACATCGGGTTACTAAGTGCAGGGCCGCGCTTAGTAACCCGATGTTTACCCTGGTTACCAAAAAAAACAAACACTACATACTCACCATCTGTTGCCCGTCAGGTCCCTTTCTGTCTGCTTCCTGCTCTGACTGAGCCGCCGTACAGTGAGAGCAGAGCGCAGCGGTGACGTCACTGCTGTGCTCTCACTTTACGGCGGCTCAGTCAGAGCAGGAAGCAGACGCCAAGGGACCTGACGGGCAACAGATGGTGAGTATGTACTGTTTTTTTTTTTTTTACATTTACGCTGGTAACCAGGGTAAACATCGGGTTACTAAGCGCGGCCCTACGCTTAGTAACCCGATGTTTACCCTGGTTACCAGTGAAGACATCGCTGGATCGGTGTCACACACACCGATTCAGCGATGTCAGCGGGACCTCAACGACCAAAAAAGGTCCAGACCATTCTGACACGACCAGCGATCTCACAGCAGGGGCCGGGTCGCTGGTACGTGTCACACATAGCGAGATCGCTACTGAGGTCCCTGTTGCGTCACAAAACTAGTGACTCAGCAGCGATCTCTCTAGCAATCTCGCTATGTGAGACGGGGCCTGAAGAACACACAAATTAACCCCCCTGAATGCCCCCCCGTCCTGGGGGTAAGTGGGAAAATTGTGTGGCAATTGCTGCACCCACTGCTAGAGAAGGGTTATCACCTCTACATTGATAACTTTTACACCAGCATCCCACTCTTGAAGGCCCTCTCTGCCAGAGGTACCGCTGCTTATGGCACCGTGCAAAAAAATCAGTGAGGCCTCCCTTAGCCGCTAATTAGGCAAATGCTGAGAAAAGGGGAAAGCAGAGCCCAATGCAGCGACAACATCCTGGTGGTCAAGTATAAGGACAAAAGGGATGTCCTTATCTTGACAACCATACACCGTGACAACAGCACCCTTGTCAATGTTCATGGGACCACAACACAAGTCCGAAAGCCAGATTGTTACTTGGATTACAATCGGTACATGGGGGGTGTGGATCTTTCAGATCAGGTCCTCCAACCATACAGTGCCATGCGAAAAGCCAAAGTATGGTACAAAAAATTGGCTGTTCACATTGTACAGATGGCACTGTACAATGCTTTTGTGCTGTTCCGGTCTGCAGGCAATATGAGGACCTTCCTTCAGTTTCAGGAGGAAGTCATCAAGGTCCTAATGTTTGGCACTCAGGGAGGTGAGGGCACCAGTACTTCTGAATCTGATAGTGCCCGTATTGTCCTAGGTCAACATTTCCCAGGACAGGTTCTCCAAACAGCGAAGACAGGCTGATCACAGAAACGGTGGAGTATGCTCCAAGAGGGGAATCTGAAAGGACACAACTTACCATAATGAAACCTGCCCTGAGAAACCTGGCCTTTGCATTAAGGATTGCTTCAAAGCGTACCACATGTCCACAAATTACTAAAATTAGTTTATACCCTGTTGACACAACACTTTTATAATCTGATGTACCCAGCACATCTTACACATAACACCACATTATAAATTCATACACCAGTAAAACCAAAAGCATTATAATTATTACTATAAAATTATGCCTCTAGATAAATTCTTTCAGAGGTGTAGTTTTCAAAATGGGGTCAATTGTGGAGGATTTCCACTGTTTAGGCACATCAGGGGCTCTGCAAATGCAACATGATGCCCGCAGACCATTCCATCAAAGTCTGCAATCCAAAACGTCACTCCTTCCATTCTGAGCCCTGCCGTGTGCACAAACAGTGGTTTTCCCCCACATATGGGGTATCGGCATACTTAGGAGAAAATGCGCAACAACTTTAGTGGTCTATTTTCTCCTGTTACCTTTGTGAAAATAAAAAAATTGGGGCTAAAAGATCATTTTTGTGGAAAAAATGTGTTTTTTTTATTTTCACGACTCAACGTTATAATTTTCTGTGAGGCACTTTGAGGTTCACGGTGCTCACCACATATCTCAATAAATTCCTTGGGAGGTCTAGTTACCAAAATGAGGTCACTTATGGGAGATTTCCACTGTTTAGGCACATCAGGAGCTCTGCAAATGCAACATGACGCCTGCAGACCATTCCATCAAAGTCTGCAATCCAAAACGTCACTCCTTCCATTCCGAGCCCTGCCGTGCACACAAACAGTGGTTTTCCCCCACATATGGGGTGTCAGCGTACTCAGGAGAAATTGCTCAATTTTAGTGGCCCATTTTCTCTTTTTACACTTGTGAAAATAAAAAAATCGTTGCTAAAGGATCATTTTGTGGAAAAAATGTGATTTTTTTTTCACGGCTCTACGTTATAAACTTTTGGGAAGAGCCTGGGGGTTCAAAGCGCTCACCACACAGCTACATAAGTTCTTTAAAGGGTCTAGTTTCCAAAATGTGGTCACTTGTGGGGGTTTTCCAATGTTTAGGCACATCAGGGGCTCTTCAAGCACGACATGGCATCCGCTCTCAATTCCAGCCAATTTTGCGTTCAAAAAGTCAAAAGGTGCTCCTTTCCTTCTGAGCCCTGTCGTGCGCCCAAACAGTGGTTTTCCCCCACATATGGGGTATCTGCGTACTCAGGAGAAATTGCTCAACTTTAGTGGACCATTTTCTCCTTTAACCCTTGTGAAAATAAACAGATTGTTGCTGAAAGATCATTTTTGTGACTAAAAAGTGAAATGTTCATTTTTTCCTTCCATGTTGCTTCAGCTCCTGTGAAGCACCTGAAGGGTTAAAAAAACTTCTTGAATGTAGTTTTGAGTACCTTGAGGGGTGCAGTTTTTGGAATGGTGTCCCTTTTGGGTATTTTCTGTCTTATAGACCCCTCAAAGTGACTTCAAATGTGAGGTGGTCCCTAAACAAAATGGTTTTGTAAATGTTATTGAAAAAATGAAAAATCGCTGGTCAACTTTTAACCCTTATAACTTCCTAACAAAAAAATATTTTGGTTCCAAAATTGTGCTGATGGGAAATGTTATTTATGAACTAATTTTTGTGTCATATCTCTCTGATTTAAGGGCATAAAAATTCAAAGTTCAAAAATTTATAAATGTTCAAAATTTTCACCAAATTTCAGTTTTTTTCCACAAATAAATGTAAGTCATATCGAAGAAATTTTACCAGGATCATAAAGTACAATACGTCACGAGAAAACAGTCTCAGAATCACCAGGAACCTTTAAAGTGTTCAAGAGTTATGGCCTGATAAAGTGACAGTGGTCAGAATTGAAAAAAATGGCCTGGTCAGAAAGTTGAATACAGGCTTCGGGGTGAAGAGGTTAAACACCTTCTTCTCAACGGTATTCACAGTGGAAAATAAAATGCTAGGTGAAATGCCAAGAGACAAAGAAAACCCTATATTAAAGGGAAGAGATGCAAAACCGGCTAAATAAGATTAAAATAGATAAATCTCCGGGTCCAGATGGCATACACCCATGAGTACTAAGAGAACTAAGTAATGTAATAGACAAACCAATATCTTATATTTAGGGACTCTATAGCGACGGGGTCTGCTCCACAGGACTGGTGCATAGCAAATGTGGTACCAATATTCAAAAAGGGCTCTAAAAGTGAACCTGGAAATTATAGGCCAATAAGTCTAACCTCTATTGTTGGTAAAATATTTGAAGGGTTTCTGAGGGATGTTATTCTGGATTATCTCAATGAGAATAACTGTTTATCTCCATATCAGCATGGGTTTATGAGGAATCGCTCCTGTCAAACCAATCTAATCAGTTTTTATGAAGAGGTAAGCTATAGACAGGACCAAGGTGAGCCACTCGACGTGGTATATCTTGATTTTTCCAAAGTGTTTGATACCGTACCACACAAGAGGCTGGTACACAAAATGAAAATGCTGGGTCTGGGGGAAAATGTGTGTAAATAGGTAAGTAACTGGCTTAGTGATAGAAAGCAGAGGGTGGTTATAACTGGTATATACTCTAACTGGGTAGCTGTGACCAGTGGGGTACCGCAGGGCTCGGTGTTGGGACCTAGTCTCTTCAACATATTTATTAACAAAATGGTGGAAGGTTTACACAGTAAAATATCGATGTTTGCAGATGATACAAAACTATACAAAGCAGTCAATACAAGAGAAGATAGTATTCTGCTACAGATGGATCTGGATAAGTTGGAAACTTGGGCCAACAGGTGGCAGATGCGGTTTAACAATGATAAATGTAAGGTTATACACATGGGAAGAAGGAATCAATATCACCATTACACAGTGAACGAGAAACCACTGGGTAAATCTGACATGGAGAAGGACTTGGGGATCCTGGTTAACCCGTTACTTGCCAAATTATAAATTTTCATTTTACGGATTTTTCAGAAAAGGGCGTCCCAATATTCAATTAAAAATGACAATGACATGATTTCCTATTTTGAAAACATTAACATTTACAAACACAACACAAAAAATTGGACCTAATTATAAAAATTATAAAATCTTAGTTGCTAGAAGCAAAAGATTAGGCATCCCCAAAAAAAGGACATTGGTAGATAATGGGTTAATGATCAACTTACCTGGAGCAGCCAGTGCCAGGTAGCGTCTGCCAAGACAAACAGGATCATGGGGTGCATTAAAGGGAATCTGTCACCCCAAAATTTGCCTATAAGCTAAGGCCACCGGCATCAGGGGCTTATCTACAGCATTCTGTAATGCTGTAGATAAGCCCCCGATGTAACCTGAAAGAGGAGAAAAACAGGTTATATTATACTCGCCCAGGGGTGGCCCCGGTTCTGTTCGGGTCCGATGGGTGTCACGGTCCGGCGCCTCCCATCTTCATACGATGGTGTCCTCTTCTTTTCTTCCTGTCACGGCTCCTGCGCAGGCGTACTTTATCTGCCCTGTTGAGGGCAGAGCAAAGTACTGCATTGTGCAGGCGCTGGGCCTCTCTGACCTTTCCCGGAACCTGTGCACTGCAGTACTTTACTCTGCCCTCAACAGGGCAGATAAAGTACGCATGCGCAGCAGCCGCGGCAGGAAGAAAAACAGAGGATGTCATCGCATGAAGATGGGATGCGCCAGACCTGGACATCCGTCGGACCAGAACCGAACCGCCCCTGGGTGAGTATAATATAACCTGTTTTTCTTATCTTGCAGGTTACATAGGGGACTTATCTACAGCATTACAGATTGCTGTAGATAAGCCCCTGATGCCGGTGGCCTTAGCTTATAGGCGAATTTTGGGGTGACAGATTCCCTTTAAAAGAGGTCTGCATACACATGATGAGAGCATTATACTGCCTCTGTACAAATCCCTGGTTAGACCGCGCATGGAGTACTGTGTACAGTTTTGGGCACTGATGCTCAGGAAGGATATAGTGGAACTAGAGCGAGTACAAAGGAGGGCAACAAAATTAATAAAGGGGATGGTGGAACTACAATACCCAGAGAGATTAGCAAAATTAGAATTATTTAGTCCAGAAAAAACATGATTGAGGGGTGATCTAATAACCATGTATAAGTATATAAGGGGACAATACAAATATCTCTCTGAGGATCTGTTTATACCAAGGAAGGTGACGGTCACAAGGGAGCATTCTCTGCATCTGGAGGAGAGAAGTTTTTTCCACCAACATAGAAGGGGATTCTTTACTATTAGGGCAGTGAGAATCTGGAATTCCTTGCCTAAGGAGGTGGTGATGGCGAACTCAGTCGAGGGATTCAAGAGAGGCCTGGATGTCTTCCTGGAGCGTAATAATATTGTATCTTACAGTTATTAGGTTCTTTAGAAGGACGTAGATCTGGGGATTTATTCTGACGGAATATACACTGTGTGCAGAATTATTAGGCAAGTTGTATTTTGATCACATGATACTTTTTATACATGTTGTCCTACTCCAAGCTGTTCAGTCTTGAGAGCCAACTACCAATTAAGTAAATCAGGTGATGTGTATCTCTGTAATGAGGAGGGGTGTTGTCTAATGACATCAAAACCCTATATAAGGTATACTTAATTATTAGGCAACTTCCTTTCCTTTGGCAAAATGGGTCAGAAGAGAGATTTGACGGGCTCTGAAAAGTCCAAAATTGTGAGATGTCTTGCAGAGGGATGCAGCAGTCTCGAAATTGCCAAACTTTCGAAGCGTGATCACTGAACAATCAAGCGTTTCATGGCAAATAGCCAACAGGGTCGCAAGAAGCGTGTTGGGCAAAAAAGGCGCAAAATAACTGCCCATGAATTGAGGAAAAATCAAGCGTGAAGCTGCCAAGATGCCATCAGTTTTGCCATATTTCAGAGCTGCAATGTTACTGAAGTAACAAAAAGCACAAGGTGTGCGATACTCAGGGACATGGCCAAAGTAAGGAAGGCTGAAAAACTACCACCTTTGAACAAGAAACATAATAAAACGTCAAGACTGGGCCAAGAAATATCTTAAGACTGACTTTTCAAAGGTTTTATGGACTGATGAAATGAGAGTGACTCTTGATGGGCCACATGGATGGGCTAGAGGCTGGATCAGTAAAGGGCAGAGAGCTCCACTCCGACTCAGACGCCAGCAAGGTGGAGGTGGGGTACTGGAATGGGCTGGTATAATCAAAGATGAACTTGTGGGACCTTTTCGGGTTGAGGATGAAGTGAAGCTCAACTCCCAGACCTACTGCCAGTTTCTGGAAGACAACTTCTTCAAGCAGTGGTACAGGAATAAGTCGGTATTGTTCAAGACAAACATGATTTTCATGCAGGACAATGCTCCATCACATGCCTCCAACTACTCCACAGCGTGGCTGGCCAGTAAAGGTCTCAAAAAGAAGAAAAAAATAATGACATGGCCCCCTTGTTCACCTGATCTGAACCCCATAGAGAACCTGTGGTCCCTCATAAAATTTGAGATCTACAGGGAGGGAAAACAGCACACCTCTCGGAACAGTGTCTGGGAGGCTGTGGTGGCTGCTGCACGCAATGTTGACCGTAAACAAATCAAGCAACTGACAGAATCTATGGATGGAAGGCTGTTGTGTGTCATCATAAAGAAAGGTGGCTATATTGGGCACTAATTTTTTGGGGTTTTGTTTTTGCATTTCAGAAATGTTTATTTCTAAATTTTGTGCAGTTATATTGGTTTACCTGGTAAAATAAACAAGTGAGATGGGAACATATTTGTTTTTTTATTAAGTTGCCTAATAATTCTGCACAGTAATAGTTACCTGCACAAACAGATATCCTCCTAAGAAAGCCAAATCTAAAAAAAACCCACTCCAACTTCCAAAAATATTAAGCTTTGATATTTATGAGTCTTTTGGGTTGATTGAGAAGATAGTTGTTGATCAATAATAAAAATAATTCTCTAAAATACAACTTGCCTAATAATTCTGCACACAGTGTAGACTGAACTGGATTGACAAATATCTTTTTTCGGCCTTGCTAACTATGTTACTATGATGCTTTTAGTCTGGGAGGGGGCCAGTATCCAAGGCCCCTCCCGACCTCGGACGAGATAGTACGTCCGGGGTCAGATCCCCTGCTTTGATATGGGCTCCGGCGGTGAACCCGCATCAAAGCCGGGACATGTCAGCTGTTTTGAACAGCTGACATGTGCCTGCAATAGCGGCGGGTGGAGTCGTGATTCACCCGCCGCTATTAACTAGTTAAATGCTGCTGTCAAACGCTGACAGCAGCATTTAACTAGCGCTTCCGGCCATCCGGCTGGAAATGCACGCATCGCTGACCCCCCATCACGTGATCGGGGGTCAGCGATGCGTCGGCATGACAACCAGAGGTCTCCTTGAGACCTCTATTGTTGTTGATGCTGGATTGCTGTGAGTGCCACCCTGTGGTCGGCGCTCATAGCAATGCTGTAATTCTCCTACATAGTGGTGATCTGAGCAACACCTCTATGTAGCAGAGGTAATCGAGTTGTGCCAGCTTCTAGCCTCCCGTGGAGGGTATTGAAGCATGGCAAAAAAAAAAAAAAAAGTTTTAAAAAATATGAAAAAAAAATAAAACAATATAAAAGTTTAAATCACCCCCCCTTTCGCCCCATTCAAAGTAAAACAATAAAAAAATAAATAAATCAAGAATACACATATTTGGAATCGTCGCGTTCAGAATCGCCCGATCAGTCAATAAAAAAAAGGATTAACCTGATTGCTATACGGCGTAGCGAGAAAAAAATCAAAACGCCAGAATTACGTTTTTTGGTCGCCGCGACATTTCATTAAAATGCAATAACGGGCGATCAAAAGAACGTATCTGCACCAAAATGGTATAATTAAAAACGTCAGCTCGGCATGCAAAAAATAAGCCCTCACCTAACCTGAGATCACAAAAAGTGGAGACACTACGGGAATCGGAAAATTGCGCTATTTTTTTAAATTTTTAGCAAAGTTTGGAATTTTTTTTTACCACTTAGATAAAAAAGAACCTATACATATTTGGTGTCTATGAACTCGTAATGACCTGGAGAATCATCAAAATGGCAGGTCAGTTTTCGCATTTAGCGAACCTAGCAAAAAAGTCAAACAAAAAACCAGTGTGGGATTGCACTTTTTTTTTTGCAATTTCACCGCACTTGGAATTTTTTTCCCATTTTCTAGTACATAACATGCTAAAACCAATGATGTCGTTCAAAAGTACAACTTGTCCAGCAAAAAAATAAGCCCTCACATGGCCACATTGACGGAAAAATAAAAAAAGTTATGGCTCTGGGAAGGAGGGGAGCGTAAAATGGAAACATGAAAATACCCAGGGTCATGAAGGGGTTAATACCAGCCTGCAGCCCGCCTGCCTAGCCTTTGCTGGTTATTAATTATAGGGGGACCCTATGTCATTTTTTTGGAGGGTCCCTCATTTTAATAACTAGGAAAACATAAGTATACAGCCATCAGCTGATATTAATAGCCTGGGAAGCTCCATGGGTATTACCCCCTTTCCAGGCTGTAAAACATCTGTCCCCAGCTGTCCGCTTTCCCTCTGCTAGTTAATAAAATTTCAGGGGACCCCACGCCATTTTTTTCAGAAAATAATTTATTTAGTAATAAAATATATGTACAGTAAACTACACACGCAAAACACTCATATAGCTCACTCACCTATTTATTTCTATTTGTATATCTATCTAATCTCTCATATATAAATCTTGAAGAACATTTCCTTGAAAAACTAAAGGTACCGTCACACTAAGTGACGCTGCAGCGATACAGACAACGATGCCGATCGCTGCAGCGTCGCTGTTTGGTCGCTGGAGAGCTGTCACACAGACAGCTCTCCAGCGACCAACGATGCCGAGGTCCCTGGGTAACCAGGGTAAACATCGGGTTGCTAAGCGCAGGGCCGCGCTTAGTAACCCGATGTTTACCCTGGTTATACCAGTGTAAAATGTAACCCGATGTTTACCCTGGTTATACCAGTGTAAAATGTAAAAAAACAAACAGTACATACTCACCTTCGCGTCCCTCGCCGTCCGCTTCCTGCACTGACTGAGTGCCGGCCCTAACAGCAGAGCGGTGACGTCACCGCTGTGCTGTGCTTTCACTTTACGGCCAGCGCTCAGTCAGTGCAGGAAGCGGACACCGGGGGACGCGAAGGTGAGTATGTACTGTTTGTTTTTTTACATTTTACACTGGTAACCAGGGTAAACATCGGGTTACTAAGCGCGGCCCTGCGCATAGTAACCCGATATTTACCCTGGTTACCATTGTAAAACATCGCTGGCATCGTTGCTTTTGCTGTCAAACACAACGATACACGGCGATCTGACGACCAAATAAAGTTCTGAACTTTCAGCAACGACCAGCGATATCACAGCAGGATCCTGATCGCTGCTGCGTGTCAAACAAAACGATATCGCTATCCAGGACGCTGCAACATCACGGATCGCTAGCGATATCGTTTAGTGCGACGGTACCTTAAGTGACAGAATTGCTCTCATGGTAAAATTACATTGCAGTCGGATTGCATTCGTATGCAAATCAGATGTCATTCGGATGCTAAGTGTTAAAAAAAATCACATTGTACTTGCAAGAAAATCGCATGACACTCATTTCACTTTTCTGGACATATATCAGACAGTGTTTTTTTTTTTAAACAGTGATGGGTATGAGCCCTTAAAGAGATTTTGCAGCCTTAGCCTACACGTCTGCAGTCACTATGTACACTGTGGTCTAGGGGGTAATGTTTCTCCTTATGGAGAGTGACATACCAGCTGGCTTGTCCAGGTAAGGAGGCTTATTCGCCGTGCAATGCTCCTCTGGGAAATTAAATATTCAAATTGCCTCTTCTGAGAAAAAGATGACTTAAACTCTATAGCGCCACCTGTTGGAAGTAGCGATCCTACAAGTCACAATCAACCCTTTAACGAGTCGTGCAATATGACTTAGGATAAAAGCCAAATCAGTATCTCAATTGCGAATGTACACTGTGAGGATTCTTCGCTGCCGGGAGTGGGCAATCATGTCATTACAAGTATGCAATCTGCATACTTCTGGCCACATTCAAATTAGACATGTCCTGCCTCGCTCAATACACGTGTCTTGTCAGTTCAAATTTTTTTGCTCTAAATCTAGCACCTCTACACAGAAACCCCCATATTTAGAGAGGCCATGCCTATCTAGTCATGTGATCATGCACCCGCCACTGGTCCTGGACAATACTCACAGCGCACATTGTGCACTATGAAAATTCACAAGTAGTCCAAGGCCAGACAACCCCTTTAACGAGAGTCAATCAACCATATTGTAAGTAGATCAGTGCTAGTTTATAAATGGTGCTATTCAAAACTGCAACACATGGAAAAATCAAGCGCTAATACAGCCATTTTACAGAGAAAAGAAAATATTACTCTTGGAAGAAGTGAAGTAAAAAATTAAAGTACAAAAATGGCAGTGGCAGGAAGGGGATAAAGTTGTATTCCCTTTTCAGAAAATTATGACATAACTATAGGATGTGGGTCCATGCTTAGCAATTTTTGGACTTTCCATAGAAGTGAACGTAGAGAGCTGTATCGAACCCCATTTTACTCACAGTGGGACCAGGATCGATCAGACATATATGGCAAGGGTGGTCATACCATTGTTGTAACCTGTGCCATCATTCAGGGGCCTAAGAAGTAATGGAGTCCATTTCCATATTCAGAGCCCGTGGAATTTTGTATTACGATGGGCTATATGACTTGCAAAGGGCCCTTACATAGTTCTTCCACAGGGGCATCTTCTGTCAGTGTCCACTAATAACTTATGCCGTATCCTGTGGTTGTGCCATAAACTTCTGAGACAGAAAATCTATTTAGTAGCTGCATTGGTCACAACAATCTGGCAGACTGTAGTTTCCATCTAGTTAACACTCTTTTTTATAGTAATGACAACAAAGGCAGAATAAATAAGATTTATTAAAAATATATCTTTCTAGTAAAAGCTGATACATTTCACTTCGGAGCAGCAGATCCTGCTATAAAACAAGCAGAATAATCATATCATGGGAATAAATACTGCACTCATAAAGTGGAGTAACTGGAAATAATTTGTTCAAGTGTTGTAAAACTCTGCAGGAAATCTTCTTCTTCAATGCCATATTTTGTGTATTGGTGAACATATGCTCTGAAATAGAAAAATCACTCATGAGTAACTCCACCCAAGTAATATTTCCAAGCTGGAAGCAGTTGATCTGTAAAACCTTGCTTTTGTGTGGTGTCACTCTAGACACCGATTTTATTTATGTGTATTTGATTTTTCATTGACTTAGAAGGTCTGGTTACTCCACGGACTGTATTCAATCTAATCTAGTCTTTTTATATTCTAATGCAATATGTTATAGCACCACTCATAGAAAACAAGCCCTTAAACAGCGGCATCGACAAAGTGGTGCCACTAATCTACGTTCCCCGCACTTAAGTCTCATACTTACCAGCCGCTGTGGTTGTCTTCTGCAGTTTGTGACCTGCCGGATCACTCCAGTGTTTCCCTCTCAATCCGGAAATCACAACTTAATGTAAGTCTATGGGTGCCAGAACAAGGCCAGAAGCAGGATCTCATAGACTTACACTGAGAGGTGTGCCCGTTATCTCTGACTTCCTGTCAGTCAGAAGTTGGGGTCACAAGATGGAAGATCGGGGTAGGAGTGGTGCTGGGAAAAGCTGAAGACAGCGGCTGGTGAGTATAATATGAGGGTCAGGGACTTTATGTTGGTGGCACCACTGCAACTCTAACATTTTAAAAATTAGTTGAAGTGGTGCTTTAAAGGTGTAATCCCATCTCCAAGATCCTATCCCAGCATATAGTAGGTGTAATAATATTAACAAATACGTCCAATTATTAGAAATGTAGTATAGTTCTCCTTGATTAGTTATGCCACTTTCCTCATGTGCAGGCATTGCAGTAGTTTAGGTATCCATGATTACGACCACTCATATAGTGACATAATTGAGTCACTATTTTACTACTTGCTGGCCTACTGTTAATAGATGCACGTTTATGCAAAAAGCGTGGCCATTATCAACAGGCAAGAGATTTGGACTAACCATCAGTAGAAAGACAAGTAAACTTTTATAAAGCTGTTGTATGGCAGCCACATCTTGGCTGTGTGTTATCCGCAAGCCAAACTCTTCGTGGGACCCCAGCCTCAAGCACTCTGCCCAAACACAATGAAGGAGGACTGTGCAGCTATTATAGAAAAATGCACAGTCCCCTTTATTTTCAATATGGCACTGATTTATAGGATCAGTTGGTATAGGAAGACAATATCAAACGTGATTAACCTCAATGAGCTGACTGCACTCAGTTTGCGGCCTTTAGACCAACGCTGAAGCCTGGGGTGGCGGGTAACCCGCTGATCATGAGGTATTTAATCCCTTGACCACAAGGTAATGATATAAACTCTATGTATTATTTAGACACTGTATTTCCCTATCTTTGAGTATTAGTACTGAACCCTGTAAGATTATATGTAATCCATTATTATATGGTACGGCTGTTTGGCTACAATACACTGATATTAATTCAGAAAACTGCCATTTTGTTACATTATTATATAATATCAAAATAATATACCGTACTGTGCCACTTTCTAACATGGTTATATTAATTGCATGGCCGTGATATTTGGGTAACCATATAAAAGTTTATATTGAGCGTTTGGGCTAATATGTGGAGCTTGTTTGACCCCATGATGTACTGTGGTGGGAAGTAGGCAAGGTATTATTTAAGCATTATAGGATATATCATTTATGGGCGAGTCACAACTGTACAGAACACTTTCAGAGTAAATCCGGCTGAAGCCCACCAATGTTGAAGGGCCTGGAAGTGAATATAAAATGTATAGAAGCCTCCAGATGTCAAATGTTAGAGATAAGAATAGGGCAGATTAATTTTTACTGCCATCTCCTTTTGTTCTAGAGGGGTGTAATCTATGGCCAGAGGGGTCTGACAGCTGCTTTCTCTCCTTAGAACACACACACTCAGCCAGCATTATGGCCCTCCAACATAAAAAAAAAAAGAGGATGAGGGATAAAGCAACAAGGTTCTTACTTTGAAGCAAACATGTTCCATGCTTTTCCAACAATGTTGTCTAAAGGCTTCAGGAGGCCTTGACTGTTGCTCATTAAAGTGGCAGACTTCTCGTATTTGTTAAAAGCTCTTGGTGTTTTCCAAATACTAAAGGAATCCTCCGGTGTCAACCAAGAAGTATACAATGCTGGATCTCTGAAGCCCTCTGCAATGAAATCAGACAGAAAACGCAATTGTCAAAGATCAACATGACATGTGATGCCTTACAGTGCTGATGGCACCACAGAAATACCGCTACAGTGCCACTAATGGTGCGGTCACAATACGCTGTAGTCAGATGGAACTCGGCAAGATGTCCTGTTGTAAAGTTTTATGCTAAAACCCAAGTGCCTCAGTCCTTCTCAGCCCTTAAGGTACCGTTACACTAAACGACTTACCAACGATCACGACCAGCGATGCGATCGTTGGTAAGTCGTTGTGTGGTCCCTGGGGAGCTGTCACACAGACAGCTCTCTCCAGCGACCAACGATCAGGGGAATGACTTCGGCATCGTTGAAACTGTCTTCAACGATGCCGAAGTCCCCCTGCAGCACCCGGGTAACCAGGGTAAACATCGGGTTACTAAGCGCAGGGCCGCGCTTAGTAACCCGATATTTACCCTGGTTACCATTGTAAAAGTAAAAAAAAACACTACATACTCACCTTCTGATGTCTGTCACGTCCCCCGCCGGCGGCTTCCCTGCACTGAATGTGTCAGCGCTGGCCGGCCGTAAAGCAGAGCACAGCGGTGACGTCACCGCTGTGCTCTGCTTTACGGCCGGCCGGCGCTGACACATTCAGTGCAGGGAAGCCGCCGGCGGGGGACGTGACAGACATCAGAAGGTGAGTATGTAGCGTTTTTATTTTTACTTTTACAATGGTAACCAGGGTAAATATCGGGTTACTAAGCGTGGCCCTGCGCTTAGTAACCCGATATTTACCCTGGTTACAAGTGAACACATCGCTGGATTGGTGTCACACACACCGATCCAGCGATGACAGCGGGTGATCAGCGATGAAATAAAGTTCTGGACTTCTAGCTCCGACCAACGATATCACAGCGGGATCCAGATCGCTGCTGCGTGTCAAACACAACGAGATCGCTATCCAGGACGCTGCAACGTCACGGATCGTCGTCGTTCTCGCTGCAAAGTCGCTTAGTGTGAAGGTACCTTTATCCACATGTACGCTTAACAAATGGTTAGGTTTTAATACTAGAGATTAGGACTATCCCAAATAGGGTCACTATGGTGTGGTGGGTTGGCATTTACATAGTTTTTTTTTCTTCTCAAAATTATGTTAACTAACCACCCTGTGTTGTCATGTGTTATTGCGATTCATTTACTGCAGGGTATTTGCTTGCTATGTTTTATCTTAGGTTTTTGTCTGTTTAGTTGCCAGTGTGAACATGCGCTGTATGTACACCAACTTATATTCCAGTTCATCTCTTTAGGTTTTTGTTAAAGTTTTATATTAGGGTATGTGCACACGTCAGGATTTCTTCAGGAATTTTTGCAGTTTTTTTGCGGATTTCCCTGATAAAAACGCCATAATACTGCATAAAAAACACATACATTATGCATCCTATCATTTAGAATGCATTCCGCATTTTGTGTGCACATGTTGCGTTTTTTTCCGCAAAAAAAACGCATTCCGGAAAAGAAGCAACATGTTCATTATTTTTGCGGATTTTTTGCGGATTTCCCATTAAATTGGAGTGTCAGGAAAAAAACGCAAAAAAAAAAACGCATGCGGATTTCTGGCAGAAATGTCCGGATTTTGTCAGGAAAATTTCTGCAAGAAATCCTGATGTGTGCACATACCCTTAAGCAAAAATTCCATTATGATAATACAGCTGTATTAAAGGGAACCTGTCACCCCCAAAATCAAAGGTGAGCTAAACCCACCGGCATCAGGGGCTTATCTACAGCATTCTGAAATGCTGTAGATAAGCCCCCGATGTATCCTGAAAGATGAGAAAAAGAGGTTAGATTATACTCACCCAGGGGCGGTCTCGCTGCGGTGGGCGTCGCGGTCCGGTCTGGGGCCTCCCTTTAAAGGACACAGCTATTTTGAGCCTCAAGGACAAAGCATTTTTTGGGGGGATTTTATTTATTACGGTGTCCCAAGCCATAGTGGTTTGATTGCTTAGATGACAGTCATCATAAGAGAGTTTGTTTTTTTTGGGAAGGACAAGTTGTATTTTATAATAAAATCACCTTTTTAACTTTACCTACAATTGATGTGCTAAATTTAGTCTTTGGGTCAGTACATATGTGGCCATACCAAATTTGTATAGGTTTTCTGTGCATAACAAACTATACAGAGCTATATTTTGTTGTATTTTATTTCCATCAACAGAGCTGTATGACAGCTCACTTGTGGCGCAAGTTGATGTGTTCATTGGATATATTTTGAGATACGTTAATTTTTATTTTATTCACTTTTTTGAGGTAGATAAATTAAAACTATCAATCCTTTTTTTTTTTTTAAATACAATGCTCACTCTATGTGATAGCTAGTGTAACATTGTTATAGCTGGAATCGTTATAAAATGGAAATGCCATTTATAATTTTTCATTTCATGTACTAAAGAAACTGATAAGGATAAAATGCATTTACGGTATTTATTTTTACATTTAACATTATTTTTTTTTTTACAGTTTTTATTTTAGTCCCACTTGAGGGCTTGAACTTGCATAATTTGAATAGAGATGGCGAACCCGAACAGTAAAATTCAGCATCCGTACCGAACACCTTCTGTTCGGGCACGGACACCGAACATGGACTTCACCCAGGAAGTCCATGTTACTGTTCGGGTTTGCTGTAAATAAATAATAAAAAAAAAAAAGAGAAAGAAAAAAAGTGGTGTTGGTTCCCCTGTATTTTTGATGACCAGCCAGGCACAACTCACAGTTGGGGGCTGCAAAGCTGGTTATGAAGAATAGAGGGTTCCCCACTCCGTTTTTTTAAATTATTTAAATAAATTTAAAAAAAACAGCGTGGGTTCCCCTCCATGATTGACAACTAGCCTTGCTAAAGCAGACAGCTGGGGGCGGGTATTCTCAGGCTGGTAAGGGGCCATTAGCATTAGAGCTGGCTGTCAGTCAGTGCGGGGTCGTGATTATAGCAGCAGCTCACCATGTACTGAGCGGTGACTTTTACGGACTTGGTGATACCAAAATCTTTTGGTTTTTTTTCTTTACATTTTTTAAATGGGGAAATGGGTAATTTGAGGCTATATTTTATTTTTTAATGTTTTCATTTTTTTTTATTTTACATTGCTTGCATCTGTGATTGTTTCATCATTTATACTATATACTGCAATAGAAGACTATTGCGGTATATAGTGAAAATTCTTGGTCTCCGATGTTTGAGCTGCACAGGGGTGACGAGAGAGGGGGTGTTCAGCAGACTCCTGGCTGTCATAGTAACCCCTACAGTTTCCAGTGATCGTGTCCTGAGGGGCTGATGGGGCCTGGTGTGCATTGCACTTAAACTTCTCGTTCAGAGATTGACAGTGGCATCTAAATGGTTAACAGAATCCAGAACTCTGCTCCAGCCAAGGCTGCTAGGTACAGATGCTTGCTAAGTAATATAGCCAGTATCTGCCACGTGTGGTAGGAGCTCCTGAGTCTCCTCCACACCTTTGGACCTCTTCCCAGGGTGCCAATTCATGTCTTAATGAGGGGAAGGCGCTAATAAAGCACCTGGGAACATTTGATATGGAATGCTCATTTACATCTGTGTCCATGCAGTATGACTACAGATTAAAACCAAAAAATAACTTGAACACTTTTAGCTCTAAAACGTGGAGCCACGCTACATGTTTTTTAATAGCACAAGCTTTTACTGTAAACCCGACAACCTTCAGACTCATTCATGAGTCCTATTACATAGTCTCCCTCAGACTGCAAAAAAAGGCTCTGAATCCTTCCTGGGGGAAAGAATACTTTGAGGTTTAACAAGTGACAATGACATAACATGGATGTTATACATTATAAGCCAATTTGACAATGTTTGGAAATTAGTGGTGGACCATCATCAATAACCAACATCATCTCACATGCATCTATGATATACCAGAAGATCATTACAACTGGAAATAAACATCTATCTTGTGACTATATCAGAAATGTATACATTTGGAAAAAATGTCCCATATACAGTGGGTGGGAAAAAACTGGGATTTTTGTGTACTCACTGTAAAATCCTTTTCTCCGAGCCACTCATTGGGGGACACAGGTATATGGGTATATGCTGCTGCCACTAGGCTGACACAAAGTGAATACAAAAAAGTTAGCTCCTCCTCTGCAGTATACAGCTACCACTGGCTCCAGCCCGAACCAGTTCAGTGACAAAGCAGTCGGAGATCATAACCATCAAATACAGGTACAACATGTCAAACCAAAGAACAAACATAGCCATCAGGTCAACAGGGTGGGTGTTGTGTCCCCCATTGAGTGGCTCAGAGAAAAGGATTTTACGATGAGTACAAAAAAATCCCTGTTGCTCCTTTGCCTCATTGGGGCATACAGGACCATGGGACATCCTAAAGCAGTCCCTGGGTGGGAAAACCGACACAACAGATTAAACCCCACATACCAACTGTCTAAAGATGCGCTACCACTGCCTGCAGAATCCAGTTCTGTATCTGCTAAGGCCTGAGTGTGGACATTGTAGTGTTTCAAGTATGTGTGCAGGCTGCACCAGGTCGCAGCTTTGCAAACCTGTTCTGCCGATGCCTGGTGCCGAATGGCCCAAGAAACGCCCACCGACCAAGTGAAATGTGCCTTGATCCCCGCTGAGGTAGGCTTGCCTGTGATGCGGTTAGATTCCTGAATTGTTGAGTGACTCCACCTGGCTATTGTCGACATTGAAGTGGCTAGTCCCTTCCTGTGGCCCTCGGGAGCATGAACAGCGTGTCAGTCTGACAAAAAGACTCCGTCCGTGAAACATACCTTCTGAGAGCTCTCACAAGATCCAAAGTATGAAGAGCCTTCTCCACACAGTGTACCGGTGCTGGGCAAAATGAGGGTAGGACAATGTCCTCGTTAAGGTGAAAGGAGGAAACTACTTTTGGCAAGAAGGGCGGAGACAGTCTGAGAACCCGCCTGATTGACGTTACCGCGACGAGGAAGGCGACCTTCCATGAAAGGTGCGTTAGCAAGACGTCCTGTAGCGGTTTGAAGGGAGACTGCTGTAGAACACCTAGCACCAGGTTAAGGTCCCAGGCGTCCAAAGGTGCTCTATAGGGAGGTACCACATGGGAGACCCCCTGAAAGAAAGTTCTCACCTGCGGCTTGGAAGCAATCCTGCACTGAAAAAAAAGAATCTGCCCCTTGAGGAAGCTCAGTGCTAGGCCCGAGTCCAGGCCGGACTGAAGGAATTCCAAAATAGTGGGAATGGAAAATACAAGAGGAGGATGACCGTGGTCTCTTCAACAAGTGAAAAAGACTTTCCAGGTGCGGTGATAGATGCGTACCGATACAGGCTTCCGAGCATTAATCATTGTGGTAATCACCTCTTGGGAGAAACCAGCTTGGGTTAGGACCCAGGATTCAAGGGCCAGGCCATTAAACACAGGGCCCCTGAGTTCTGGTAGCAAATCGGGTCCTGGGAGAGCAAGTCCGCTCAATCCGGTAGTCGCCAGGGGAAGTCGGCGACTAGTTGCACTAACTTTGCATACCACGCCTGACGTGGCCAGTCCGGAGCGACCAGGATCACTGGGACCCCTTCCGTTTTCATGTTCCTGATGACCCTCGGAAGCAACGGCAACAGGGGAAACACATATGGAAGATGAAACTGACACCACGGAAGAACCAGTGCGTCTACCCCGATGGCTTCTGGATCAGGGGACGGAGCTACAAACTCGGGCACCTTGGCATTTAACCTTGACGCCTTCAGGTCCACGTAAGGGGTCCCCCAGCAATGGCAGATCTGCTGGAAGACCTTCAGATGGAGAGACCGGGATTGCTGTGAAAGGACCGGAAATGTGTCTGCAGCTGGCGGCGAAAAGGTCGCCTAACTTTCTGCTGGGAGAGGAACTTACTCTTCCCACCTGTGGCATCCGAGATAAGCTGGTCCAGCCTCTCTCCGAACAAACGACCGCTCTGGTAAGGCAGAGAGGTTAGGGACTTCTTGGATGAAGAGTCTGCTCGCCATTCCCTGAGCCATAGCGCCCATCTAATAGATACCGCGTTTGATGCCGCAAGCACAGCGCAGTTAGCCGCGTCCAGGGATGCGTTTATCAAATAGTCCCAGGCCAAAGAGATCTGATTGGCCAGATCTGCTGCCTCTGGGGAAGATCACTATTCTGTATGGCCCTATTCAGAGAATCTACCCAGGATACCACGGCCATGTCGAGGCGAAGGAGGGAGAGAGTGCCGAGCCTGAAGCCTCAAAGACCGAACGGGCAAAACTGTCTATCACGCGGTCCGTGGGATCTTTAACCCCTTAACCACCTGGAGCTTTTTTTGGTTTCGCGTTTTTCGCTCCCCTCCTTCCCAGAGACATAACTTTTTTATTTTTCTGTCAATATGGCCATGTGAGAACTTATTTTTTGCAGGACAAGTTGTACTTTTGAATGACACCATTGGTTTTACCATGTCGTGTACTAGAAAACAGGAAAAAATCCAAGTGCGGTGAAATTGCAAAAAAAAGTGCAACCTCACACTTGATTTTTGTTTGGGTTTTTTGTTAGGTTCACTAAATGCTAACACTGACCTGCAATTATGATTCTCCAGGTCATTACGAGTTCATAGACACCAAACATGTCTAGGTTATTTTTTTATCTAAGTGGTAAAAAAAAAAAATTACAAACGTCTCAATTTTTTGTGATCTCTGGTTGGGTGAGGGCTTATTTTTTGCGAGCCGAGTTGATGTTGTTAATTATACCATTTTGGTGCAGATACGTTCTTTTGATCGCCCGTTATTGCATTTTTTTCTCGCTACAACCTTTAGCAATTAGGTTAGTTTTTTTTATTGATAGATCGGGCGATTCTGAACGCGGCGATACCAAATATGTGTAGGTTTGATTTTTTTTTAGTGTTTTATTTTGAATGGGATAAAAAGGGAGTGAACTTTAATATTTTTTAAATTTTTTTTCATATTTTTAAAAACATTTTTTTTTTTCTTTTGCCATGCTTCAATAGCTTCTTCTACATAGGGGCAATGCTCAGATTGCCCCTGTGTAGCTAAATTACAGCACTGCTATGAGAGCCGACCACAGGGTGGCGCTCACAGCAATCTGGCATCAACAACCATAGAGGTCTGCAGGAGACCTCTGGTTGTTATGCCGACGCACCGCTGACCCCCGATCACCGGCGCGTGCATTTCCGGCTGGATGGCCGGAAGCGCTTGTTAAATGCCGCTGTCAGAGTTTTTAATTGCGATTCCGCCTGCGCCTATTGCGGGCACATGTCAGCTGTTCAAAACAGCTGACATGTCCCAGTTTTGATGCAGGCTCACTGCTGAAGCCCGCATCAAAGCAGGAGTTCTGCTATCGGACGTACTATTCCGTCCGATGGCAGAAAGGGGTTAATGGAGGATCCGTCTGGCAAGGATAGGAGGGTTTTGGAGGCCAAGCGAAATAAAGGTGGATCCACTGGAGGGATTCCGCCCACTGCTTACGTCGATCAGATGAGAAAGGGTATCTGGCCTCAAGAGGCTTCTGAGCTGTGAAGCGTTTGTCTGGCCCCTCTCTATGCTGCCGAACTATGTCTTGAAGCTCGGCGTGATTGGCAAACATGCTATGAGGACGCTTGGTCCTTTTGAAGGACACCCCTAGGATGGGACAGGGCTGTTGTCCTGCTGTAGCCTGGCTTCAGAAGGGGGTACATGGAGGCGACACACCATGTTCCCATCTGTTGCTGGTGCGGGGAGATCGGCGCCCTGAAGGGAACCGTTACCCCTAAAATCGCTCAGGCCTGGCTTGCATGGTGCAGGAGGGGGTATGTGGAGACGACACTCCACGTTCCCGCCTGTTGTTGGTTTGGGGGAGATCGGGCCCTTGAAAGGATCCGTCGCCCCTATATTCCTCTTAGAAAATGGTAAAAGGTAAAAAAATTGAATAAAAAATAAAATAAAAAATTATGGTCTGAAGACCAGACCCATGTGCCTCCTACGGACACTAAGCATGAACTGGTTTTCTGTATTCTCTTAGTGTCAGCCTCCTAGTGGCAGCAGCATACACCCATGGTCCTGTGTCCCCCAATGGGGCGAAGGAGAAAAGTATTTAGTCAGCGACCAATTGTGCAAGTTCTCCCACTTAAATATATGAGAGAGGCCTGTATTTGACATCATATGTAGACCACAACTATGAGAGTCAAAATGAGAAAACAAATCCAGAAAATCACCTTGTCTGATTTGGCAAGATTTATTTTGCAAATTATGCTGGAAAATAAGTATTTGGTCACCTAAAAACATGCAAGATTTCTGGCTCTCACAGACCTGTAACTTCTTCTTTAAGAGGCTCCTCTGTTCTCCACTCATTACCTGTAATAATGACACTTGTTTGAACTTGTTATCAGTATAAAAGACACCTGTCCACAACCTCAGTCACACTCCAAACACCACTATGGTGAAGACCAAAGAGCTATCGACGAACACCAGAAACAAAATTGTATCCTTGCACCAGGCTGAGAAGACTGAATCTGCTATAAGTAAGCAGCTTGGCGTAATGAAATCAACTGTGGGAGCAATAATAAGAAAATAGAAGACATAAAAGACCACTGATAATCTCCCTCGATCTGGGGCTCCACGCAAGATATCACCTCGTGGGGTCAAAATGATCACAAGAACGGTGAGCAAAAATCCCTGAACCACATAGGGGAAGCTAGTGAATGACCTGCATAGAGCTGGGACCACCGTAACAAAGGATACCATCAGTAACACACTACGCCGCCAGGGACTCAGATCCTGCAGTGCCAGACGTGTCCCCCTGCTTAAGCTAGTACATATCCGGGCCCATCTGAAGGTTGCTAGAGAGCATTTGGATTATCCAGAAGAGTATTGGGAGAATGTCATATGGTCTGATGAAACCAAAGTAGAACTGTCTGGCAGATACAAAATTTGTCGTGTTTGGAGCAGAAAGAATGCCGAGTTGAATCCAAACAACACCATACCTACTGTGAAGCATGGGGGTGGCAACATCATACTTTGGGGCTGTTTCTCTGCAAAGGCACCAGGACGACTGATCTGTGTACATGAAAGAATGAATGGGGCCATGTATTGTGAGATTTTGAGTGCAAACCTCCTTCCATCAGCAAGAGCATTGAAGATGAAACGTGGATGGGGTCTTTCAGAATGATAATGATCCCAATCACACCGCCAGGGCAATGAAGGAGTGGCATCGTAAGAAGCATATGAAGGCCCTGGAGTGGCCTAGCCAGTCTCCAGATCTCAACCCCATAGAAAACCTTTGGAGGGAGTTGAAAGTCCGTGTTACCCAGCAACAGGCCCAAAACATCAGGGTCATTCCATGTCAAGTGAACCAATGATTTTTACCACTATATTTTTAATTCTTTTGAGATTTTGTTATTTGGTAATAGTGTGTCAGAGAATGCAAAATGTGAAGAAAAAAAGAATTCTAGATTTTTTTTTATTTTTTATTGATTTTCAAAGTTCGGAAAAAGTGCGAATTTCGGTGTTGCCTGCCTTTACATTTCTCCCCATAACTCAGGCTAGAAAAGAGATAGAGAAACAAAATAAACACCATTCTGCTCAGAACTGTACAGGCTTTCACCAGATATGTCACAAGAGTATCATTAATAATATTTTACACATGTGAAAGCAAACGCAAAACTTTAAAATGCATTTCCGAAAAAAAACGTTTAATTTAAAAATTTCAAAAACTGCACATGTGCCTGTTATGCTCCTAGCCACTTCTGCACCAAAATACAAGCTGGTATCATGATGGGATAAGATTTTAAAAAATAAAACTATTACAGTGTCAGTTCAAAAATCTGGATTTCAGGTCTGTTCAGCCTGTGGTGTAGAAGTGTGGGGTCCATATTTACCAAATAATCCATGATTGATAGATATTCCTGTATTATTTTATTATTTTAGAGCTTAGAAGCAGGAGAGGACAGAGGAGAAGCTTTGTTAGGGCCAAACCTGAGATAGAACAGGGGTAGACAGTGACTGCAGAGCAGATGACAGGCCGGCAGCTCGGGTCTCCAGAGGCCGTATTCACACCAAATCTTAACACCGATGCAACTCCTCAAATGGAGGGAGAAAAATACTCTTAACATCCAGTTCATGTATTGTACAAACCAGGACTACGTAGAGGAGGAGAGTTTGTTATATCGGTTACAGGAAGCAGAACCCATCACAGGGACTCAGCAACACCGGACTGTCATTCCATGTAGTGGAAATAAAGACAGTGACGTCCATGACGTGGTAGAAGGCGGCACGAGATCGGCAATGGATGACACAACTGGTTATGTGACCTGTGAATATGATCGTTGCTGGCGGCTACTGAACTCTCCAAAGATTGTGAAAATGAAGACGTAGAAAGGAGTTTTCTGTACCTTCTGGTCCAGCGCCGTCCTTTGTGTATCCAAGAAAATCAGACATTGTAAAAGTGAACAAAAAACAGATATAACTCAGGAGGGAGCCGAGCACCATGACAGCCGTCCATACTCTGACACAGAAGGAAACGGCCATTGCTAGTGAGCGCTTATGGACAAGATGACATTTCACCCACTAAAAGGGACACATTGATGATAACAGGCCAGTGTAAAAACCTACTATTAATTGTTTGATTAGTTCATATTTTATAGTACGAGGATTTAACTACTGGACTATTCTTCTTAAACACTTCAGAAATGACATGTTTAGTGATATAGTAGAAAAAAATTGTTCCATGTATAAATAGGTGGTAAAAATATTGGTTCTTTTATTCTTGTTTTTAACATATAATTAGGATCAGACTGTATTTAGATAATCACACTTGAGGATGTGATCACCTTTTATCTTTTGGCTTGTTCAATGAATTCAGGTTGAAAATGCTGAGCAAGTTGTTATGATGATTAAGATGTATTTATTCTGGCACTTCAGTAGTTGTTTTTTGCGTTTCTTTATTGTTGTTGTTATAAATGTTGAATGCAATAAGTTGTAATTTGAAAAGAAAAAGGGAAGAAACTCACACAAACATAAAATCAGATGATTCAAGGCTTAAAAAAAAATACAAATTTGATAGGTCCCAAGTTGAATCCCTGTATAAATATAAACAAGGACACAAGTAACACACATGCATGTTTTCACAAATTTAAAACATAAGTTTTTTTCAGAATTGCGCATCAAAATGTTTAATTTGATTTCACCAAAACAAAATATAAAGAAACATAGTCTTGTGACATATCAAATGAAAGCCGGTACCGTTCTGAGAAAAATGATGCCTCTCCCACCTCTATATCTTAATTCTAGCCCGAGATATGATAAAAAATACCAGGCCAAAATCGGCGCTTTTTTAAAACTTTAAAAATCTGTAAATAATTAACTGATGAAGAAAAAAATTCAAAACTTTTAATTTGTAATTAACTAAAGTTGTACTTCATAAAAGCAAAAAATAAAAAAAATCTAAAGACGTCAGGTAAAAAAAATAATTCATATTTGGATCACTTGAAATGGAATGACCCATCACTGGTTTAGAGGAGATCTGCATGGAGGAATGGGCCAACATACCACCAACAGTGTGTGCCAACCTTGTGAAGACTTACAGAAAACATTTGACCACTGTCATTGCCAACAAAGGATATATAACAAAATATTGAGATGAACTTTTGTTAATGACCAAATACTTATTTTTCCACCTGCAAATTGCCTCTTCAGAGAAAAAGAGGATTTGAACTCTGTAGCGCCACCTATTGGAAGTAGCGATCCTACAAGTCACAATCAATCCTTTAACGAGTCTTGTAATATGACTTAGGATAAAAGGCAAATCAGTATCTCAATTTTCAGACACGGTGTTTCGGGCTGTTGGCCCTCGTCAGTGCAAAGCATGAGAACTGATTTGGCTAGGTGAGAGGCTCTGGAGTGAGGTCTAAGTGGTAAGACCTGACGAGGGCCAACAGCCCGAAATACCGTGTCTGCAAATTGAGATACTGATTTGGCTTTTATCCTAAGTCATATTATAAGACTCATTAACGGGTTGATCGTGACTTGTAGGATCGCTACTTCCAACAGGTGGCGCTATAGAGTTCAAGTCCTCTTTTTCTCTGAAGGAGCAATATGCATATTAAATTTCCCAGAGGAGCATTGCATGGCGAATAAGCCTCCTTACCTTAACAAGCCAGAGCTGGTATGTCACAGTCCACAAGGAGAAACCTTATTTTTCCACCATATTTTGCAAATTAAATCTTGCCAAATCAGACAAGGTGTTTTTCTGGATTTGTGTTCTCATTTTGACTCTCATAGTTGTGGTCTACCTATGATGTCAATTACAGGCCTCTCTCATCTTTTTGAGTGGGAGAACTTGCACAATTGGTAGCTGACTAAATACTTTTTTCCCCCACTGTATGCTATTCACACAAATAAAAAAAATATAATCAGCAATAAGCACAGTACTGTATAATCATAGAAAAATTATATTTTATAAATGTCATACAAGACTCACCGGGTGAAGCACCTTCTATGTCTTTTCCACGGAATATAGCAAGGTTTGCTACAGATTTGTTGATCTGCAGCCCAGCTGTCAAAGAGTTTCTTCCTGTGGCTTCCTCAGACGGGAGTTGAACTTGCCAGTTGATGCCTAAAGATTAAAATGAGAATTCTTAAGTTATGTAACTATTGTTTTACTCTTAAGAATAACTTATCTATGGTTTATAGATCTGAATTTTTAATTTAAAGTTCTGGGTGTTGTGCCTGACTACCACTGCGATGTTGAGCCAAGTTTGACTCTATACTCGTCCCTGTCAGAGAAAATATCTGATTAATTGACTTACTGAAAGTCAATGACCTCTTTGACAATGCCCATCTATTGATCATGTATTACTACATGATTGGCTTTAACAACCTGAAGATCATGGCTGTCTCCATAATACCTGCAACCTTGGGGAAGGAAAAAAAAGGGGATGTCAACATTTTTGTGACAGTGCAGAAATTAAAGGCATTTTCATAGACAGGCTGAAGCTGCATAAACCCTTTAAGAGTACAAGGCATGTGCACGACGGATTGGCATTGTGCAAGTCTCGTATTCTAATGAATAAGACATATCTGCAGAACATGCACAAGCTTCGGCAAGTGTGTGGGGTTGTAACTTGATGGGCTCTGCTCACTTCCAATGCGACTCTGGATGATACTAGATATCCCCTTTCATTTAAAAATATACTAATTTAGATTGACTGTGTTTTCATGTAAAATAATAGCAATTTCAACATTTTTATTCTTACTGACCCTGAACTTTTTACTGGGGACACATCTGAGGTTCCTTTAGACACACACATATACATACGCAATAGTTGATTATTTTTGTTTCCAAAGAGCTTAAATTCTAACACGAAAGTTTAAAATGACCCAAGACAGACGAAAGAGCACCGAGTGCCAACTGCATGTCTAGTTGAGGACACAGATTCTGAGAAGTGTCTGTTTTAGTATGGGAGTTAATGTCGAATATTTTGGTGGAGTGTGGATTGTGGGTGCTGCAACCACACTATATGCCAGTAAAGATGCTTCTTTACTGTATGTGGAAGGAGTATTTTTTCCACTGAACTAGCCAAAGTCACCAGAGCAATATCCAACATAAATAAACCCACGACGCTTACAAGAACACACATTCAGGCTGCATAGTTATCTGTATTTATTTTAAGCTCCGCTACATGACTGCTCGCACCTTCTTCCATTTTTGCATCAGCAATGAGCATTTGTCTCAGATGTTTGATGAGACCATGCCAAGTAAATGTGCTATACGCCAGGGAGTGTTCAGACATCTGAGGAATGTTACGAAGACCTAACATCTTGAATTCCGGGTGTGGAACCAGGCTCTCCATTAGTTCCCCTGAGAAGTAAGGGAAAAAGCGTGTATTAGCAAATCTGACGAAAGCAAGTATAGTACGCATTATTTTAAAAGATTTCAATATAAAATAATGTTTCCAGTTTATTGGAATTTCAGATTGCAGATTAGTGTTCTCAGTGGTTAGCACTGCAGCCTTGCAGCGCTGGGGTCCTGGTTTCAAATCCCACTAAGGACAACATCTGCAAGAGGTTTGCATGTCCTCCCCATGTTTGCATGGGTTTCCTCTGGTTTCCTCCCACACGCCAAACACATACTGATAGGGAATTTAGATTGTGAGCCAGGGCCGTATTTGCCACTAGGCACGTGAGGGCAAGTGACTAGGGAGGGGACAATGCAGGGGGCGGCACCTGAGCAAGGTTTGTTGTTTTGTTTTTGTTTTTTTTATAAAATTTGGGTCACCTCCCGACCATTGTGGGCCATCATGTGTGGCCATTATGTGTGGCCATTATACAGTATGGAGAACTGTGTGTGGCCATCATACAGTATGGAGCATCATGTGGGGCCATTATACAGTATGGAGCATCGTGTGGCCATTATACAGTATGGAGCATCATGTGTGGCCATTATACAGTATGGAGCACTGTGGCCATATGTTTTTTTGTTTATAATTATTGTATATAAAACAGTGTGATCAGCAGTGCTAAATGGCTGTGGTTGGGACGTGGATATGGGTGTGACTAGTTGTTAAATGGGTGTGGTCAGAGGCGTGGCCTAAAATTTGCCGCGGCGCACTACGCGCGCCGCAAACTTTATACCTCCTTCCCTTCTTCAAAAGTTGGGAGGTATGGTACCGCATTTGCCAGATCATGGCAAGTGCCGCAAATCCCATAGGGAATGAATGAGGCCAAATGGCAGTGTTGCCGTAAGAGATCCGTTACGCGCCAGATGCAGAAAAACTGCCCGATCTGCTGCAAAAGGCGACTTTCACATCAGCGATTCTTGCCAAAGTCACTGCCGATAGTATCATACTCACCAAAGGGTGAGGCAGCACTAAAAGTGCCTAGGGCAGCAGAAACTCTAAATACGGCCCTGTTGTGAGCCCCAGTGGGAACAGTGATGATAATGTGTGCAAACTTGTAAAGCGCTGCGGAATATGTTAGCGCTATATAAAAATAAAGATTATTGTTATAGTGTTACTTTATGATCTCGAATCAGTGGCACATAATATACCATTTCACATACCCAGAGGATTCCTACTGTAGTGTGAGACATCATTTGCTGTGTATGCAGGCTGAAATACACTGCCAAGCTGGTGTGCAATGACTTTATTAACATCCCGAAAGGATATCTGCTTGATGTTCATCCGCTGAGAGCAGACCTTGTGGATAATGTCATTCTCATGAACCAAAAGAGCATCGGCAGATTGATAGAGGTGGGAGAGCGTTAAAATGGAGTTGTAATTCTGAACAATGACCTAGGAGCAAAAAGGGGGCTGGTTAAACATTTATAATAAGAAAATATCAAAAAAGAGATTTTCTACAAAAAAAATAACAGTAGCGTGAAGTACTCTTCAATAAGGAATGGTATGTGATGAGGCTAAAAGGATGTGGATAGTAGGTGGATATATTAAAACTTAACCTTTATTAGGTATTGAGGAGAGGGGGGCCCTAAATCATAAACAAAAGATAGGGGGAAGGGGGTCCTATTGCACATGACCCAGTAGACTGTAGGCTTATAGTTTCTGATAGAGGATATAATCTATACGACCAGGACAACTCAAAAATATAGATCCTCAGGATGTGCTTGTGGTTTATCAAGCCACTGATTATACCCTCATGATAATAACTGCATACAGGGCATGTCACTATTCACCAAATGCCAGAATATACAGTGCCCAAAATGTTGTTGCAGTTGAAGAGATCATTGTTGGAGGACAAATGGGTACCATTATATAACCTTATCAACACATATGCCTGGGCAATCACCTTGTCAAAATACCCATAGAAAATTACTCTAAAGCCAAGTATTGTCAGTAAAACATATGCAGCATCATGAGTGAGGCATAGTAACCAATATGTACCAAAAAAAATGCAAATGAGTAAATGGGATTATGCTTCCTCATCTAAAAATGAGCATCCCCTGTAGTCATTGTTGTCATAAGGCAACATTGGTGGTTATATCAGATGCAAGATTGTTATCATTGATACTGGCTTGTTTAGAACAGCATCAAAGTTTGCGGAGAAAAAAGGACTATAATGACCCAAATCCAATACTAAGTTTTATGTTTTTTTCCATAATTGAGAAGTTCAACTTTCCACTAACCCTTGACTCTGCCCTGTCTTTCAAACCATACATCCAAGCCCTCACCAACTCTTGGCACCTCCAAATTAAAAATATTACCAGAATTCAAACGCACATGGCTTCCCTGGACAGTGCACTCTCACACCATTTAAAATGACTTGTCCCTCCCCTTTCCTCTTATGTATTATCTAGTTCATACATTCTTGACAGGACCTCTCCCTCGTTTTACCTCTGTGGTCCGTGCCGCAGTGGTCGAGTCTGTTACCCAAACTGGCAGCCCGTTTTAATCCCTCATAAAGGATAGTCTTTACTCTCCTTTTAGTACCAAACTAATTGATCCTTACCAGTGTGAAATCCTAATGTCACATCCTCTCAAGTAAGTTCCAGCCGTTCCATTAATCATTAGATCTGGAATGAATTCTTACCTAATGGCCTGAATTAGGTTACTGTGTTTTTTTCTTTTATTTTCTTTGTTTTGACATGTTCTTTGCAAGTCTCAGATCAATAGCACATATGTCTCTATATCTTAGTGCAATATAATCTGAGCATTACTGCTATATTGTTATACGCATGTATATTATAAAAATTTATAAATAAAGATTTACAAAAAAAAAATATTTCCAGAATTCGGCCCTTCCTCAATCTGGTAAAATACTAGTGTATGCCCTCATCATCTCCTGCCTCGACTGTAGTATCCTCCACTGCGGCCTCCAAAGTAACACCCTCACACCACTCTAGTCCATCCTCAACTCTGCTGCCTGATAAATCCTCCTCTCCCCTCTTTACTCCTCCGCAAATCTGTTCATTGGCTCCCAACGTATTCAGTTTAAATTACTAACATTGACCTACAAAGCCATCTGTAATCTGTATTCTCCATATATCTCCAAACTAATCTGCCGACATCTATCGCCATAATCTCTGGTCCCCACAAGACCTCCTCTTCTCCACCCTGGTATGTTCCTCACCTTCAAGACTTCTCCTGAGCATCACCCATCTTCTGGAATTCTGTGCCTGGACATGTCCGATTGTCTCCAACATCCAGAACCTCCAAACAGAACTTGAATACCCAGCTCTTCAAGAAAGCTGACTGCTTGCAATGATCTTGCTGTTACCTCGCCACCACCAGAGCTGCTGCAACCCCTCCCAAACCTACGGTCTCTTTCCTCCTTACCCTGTAGGCTAAGCCCACAAGACCAGGGTCTTCTCTCCTCTGTAGCAGTTTGTTCATTGCAATTTTAGATTCATATTTTGTTAAATCAACATGACATCAGCAGTGACGCCCCATCGATAGAGCAGAAGAAAAATTACTTCTCTGTCAATGTAATAGGAAGTGAGAATCACCACTAGGTGTGGTTCTATGACCACATGGGCCACAGTGCAAAATTTGGACCAGGACTCCCACCTCTACATTGGTCAGATGCAAGGGCCTTTGTAGTGTTCTAGATCCTATAAAGACATTTGTGTAATAGTGTCCTCATCATGGCACCCTCCTGTAATAATGTCCCCCTTCCTGTCCTCTCTCTGTAACATGGTCTATCTTGTGCCTGTTTCTGTACCGATTTCCCCAGTCTTGTCACCCATTCTGTAATAATCTCTCTCAGCCTAGGCCCCGTGATTGTTACGCCCCTGGCGACCGCTGTAATCCATGAGAGATCAGCACATGGCAGAAGAACTAGGTAGCTGGCAACTACCTACCAATCAGTGCTTAGCCCCATTCCCATTTAGTCCCAGATATATTCCCTTTAACTGTAAATAAATAAAAACTTAGTCTGTGTTACCATTTTCTGAGACACAATAACTTTTTAATATTTTTGTCAATGTAGCTGTATAGGGTCTTGTTTTTAATGTCATCATTGTGTGGCGAATTTCGAATTTCAAATGTTTTGATTGTTTTCTATTTCATTTCCCTTACGGCGTTATCCTACAGGTTAAATAAGTTTATATGTTGATCAGCATTTTATGCGGATGCAACAATACAAAATATGCTTGTTTTATTTCTTTATTCTTAAATGGGAAAAGTGGCATGAGGATTCAAATACTTCTGATTTATTTTTGTTTTATTATATTTTAAAAACTTTTTTTTTTTTAATCACTTGTACTACATACTGCAATATTTTGGTGCTGCATTAGATAGTAAAAATCACGATCTTCTATAAAGCCCAGCCTGCAACTTCAAGGAGCATCAAGTCAGCAGCTCAGGGGGCGTTCAGCAGGCCCCTCGGGTACCATTGTAGCCCACTGTCCCTATTAAAATAAAATTGCAGGAAAACTGATGGGACGCCCAAAAAACGCCACAGGGATTGCGCCACTGTCAGAGACTGTTGTCACTTCACGGGTTAAACAGCAGCAATCTAAACTTCCTCTGCTTGCTGCTGTTAGCGGCAGATGCAGGATGGAAAACACAGCCAGGACTTGTACCCTGTGGAGGAAGTGCAACTCCTGAGCCCGCTCGATACACCCACATTCAGGGCTGCCAGAATGCCCTTATTGCTGTATGGGGCACGGTGAGCAGCAGTACAAAGGGGAGACCAGGCTCCGCCTCTTACGCTTCTGCTCGCCGGGCCCCATCATGCAATGAGAATCTGGGCGCGGTCCACACCTTGGTGGTGGGAGCTTTCTCGGAGCTACACGGCCGTCTAACCTGTGTGGCTGTGCAGCTCCACCTCCCTCCGCCCTCTGGACTTCCGGTCAGGTGACAGCGTGTACGCGCCATCTTGTACGAAGACACCAGAAGCGGAGCTACGCCTGCAGAGAATCTTCTGTGAGGTAAGTATGAAAAACTTTTTTTTTTTCCCTTTTTCAAATGAATAAACTGGGTGAGGGGGAAGGTGGAGGGGAACTGCACATGAAGTGGAGAGGAGGGGGACTGCACAAGGTGAAGTGAGTGGAGGGGGGAACTGCACATGATGAAGTGAGGGAGACTGCAAATGATTAAGTGAATGGGGGAGGGGGACTGCACATGATGAAGTCAGTGGGGGTGGGGGAGGGGGATTTCAAAGAGTGGTCATAAAGGTGACTAAATATGGTATCACAAGTTATTTATTGCAAAAATTCTGTGACTGAAAATAGGATTTATACTAATGAATGTTTTTTTTCTGCATTGATTTTTTTTACGATTCTTATCTGTGGAAATAGTCAATAAAATCAAAACAAGTCTGAACCCCGGGAAGAATAAAAAAAAATACATTTACCATAGGCAACCAGAACAACACACGCACAAGAGAGAAATCCCTGCTAACATAAATGGGGAGATGGTTTGGGATGCTCCAAGGAGTCCACTGACTTGTTCCAGGGAGGCAGAATAAAATATTGTAGTCGAAAAGTGTGATATTGGGAGAAGTACAGTACTGACCAAAAGTTTGGACACACCTTCTCATTTAAAGATTTTTCTGTATTTTCATGACTATGAGAATTGTACATTCACACTGAAGGCATCAAAACTATGAATTAACACATGTGGAATTATATACTTAACAAAAAAGTGCGAAACAACTGAAATTATGTCTTATATTCTAGGTTCTTCAAAGTAGCCACCTTTTGCTTTGATGACTGCTATGCTCACTCGGAAATTGTTTTCACTTCACAGGTCTGCCCTGTCAGGTTTAATAAGTGGGATTTCTTGCCTTATAAATGGGGTTGGGACCATCAGTTGTGTTGTGCGGAAGTCTGGTGGATACACAGCTAATAGTCCTACTGAATAGACTGTTAGAATTTGTATTATGGCAAGAAAAAAGCAGCTAAGTAAAGAAAAACGAGTGGCTATCATTACTTTAAGAAATTAAGGTCAGTCACACCGAAAAATTGGGAAAACTTTGAAAGTGTCCCCAAGTGCAGTGGCAAAAACCATCAACGCTACAAAGAAACTGGCTCACATGAGGACCGCCCCATGAAAGGAAGACCAAGAGTCACCTCTGCTTCTGAGGATAAGTTTATCTGAGTCACCAGCCTCAGAAATCGCAGGTTAACATCAGCTCAGTTTAGAGACCAGGTCAGTGCCACACAGAGTTCTAGCAGCAGACACATCTCTACAACAACTGTTAAGAGGAGACTTTGTGCAGCAGGCCTTCATGGTAAAATAGCTGCTAGGAAACCACTGCTAAGGACAGGCAACAAGCAGAAGAAACTTGTTTGGGCTAAAGAATACAAGGAATGGACATTAGACCAGTGGAAATCTGTGCTTTGGTCTGATGAGTTCAAATTTGAGATCTTTGGTTCCAACCACCGTGTCTTTGTGCGATGCAGAAAAGGTGATCGGATGGACTCTACATGCCTGGTTCCCACGGTGAAGCATGGAGGAGGAGGTGTGATGGTGTGGGGGGTGCTTTGCTGGTGACACTGTTGGGGATTTATTCAAAACTGAAGGCATACTGAACCAGCATAGCTACCACAGCATCTTGAAGCGGCATGCTATTCCATCCGGTTTGCATTTAGTTGGACCATCATTTATTTTTCAACAGGACAATGACCCCCAAAACACCTCCAGGCTGTGTAAGGCCTATTTGACCAAGATGGAGAGTGATGGGGTGCTACGCCAGATGACCTGGCCTCCCCAGTCACCAGACCTGAACCCAATCGAGATGGTTTGGGGTGAGCTGGACTGCAGAGGGAAGGCAAAAGGGCCAACAAGTGCTAAGCATCTCTGGGAACTCCTTCAAGATTGTTGGAAGACCATTCCCGGTGACTACCTCTTGAAGCTTATCAAGCGAATGCCAAGAGTGTGCAAAGCAGACATCAAAGCAAAAGGTGGCTACTTTGAAGAACCTAGAATATAAGACATATTTTCAGTTGTTTCACACTTTTTTGTTAAGTATATAATTTCACATGTGTTAATTAATAGTTTTGATGCCTTCAGTGTGAATGTACAATTTTCATAGTCATGAAAAATCTTTAAATGAGGTGTGTCCAAACTTTTGGTCTGTACTGTATGTATACTGCCTTGAAGCCTAAACCCATTCTGTCCAGCACAGGCATGCAAACACAGATGGACTAGTGTCAAGGTGAAAATATACTTTCTTATATACTTTTGTATTTTTATACTTTTATACTGTGAAACAATAAGTTTTTCCTAATTGCTGCTAATGCAAATGTAATTGTATTTAAAGATGGCCGCCAGTGTTCAGTTTCGTTTCAGTTTAGTGACCGAAGGGTTAAGAGTCATTTCTTTGGAAATCGAAACTTAGGAATGTGAAAGAAGAGGAGGAATCCACCAGAAGACGTCCAGCGAATCAGGAGGAGATTGAGCACTGGACGTATGCTGCTGAAACCCCGCATATTGCATTCCCTTTTTAGTATTGTGTATTTTAGAATAAAGCCAGTTGCTGTGACCGTTACACACACGTGTGTGGATCCACGAGCATGCACTGAGATTGAACCAGCTACCTGTCTGACTCATTCTTACCCGGTACCACATGCTTATAGTTTAATTTGGAATGACTGGTGAAGGAAGGGTATTTGTCGTTACGACCCCGACACTAGGAGGTCTACATTTGCAAATGAGCTAGCTCAAAGAAAAGAGAGCAACATCTTACCACCTCGTAGTCAAAGGTCATACCTAAAAATTACATGACATACACCGAGTTCCAAATTATTATGCATATTCTAGTTATTTTATTTTCCTAAATGGTTGATGCAGATCAGTCAGCATTATGTTCAAATCATTAACAGTTGGAGTATTAAACATTTTATTGAACAACCCTCCCAATGATAGCAGTATATATTTTTTAAACTAAAAAACAAACAAGCAAACCTTAGAATGCTTGGTTCCAAATTATTATGCACAACAGAGTTTCCAAACATTTTATAGGTTGTAAAGAACAAAAAAATGGTAATTTGTTCAGTTTGAAGCATTAAATGTCACATTTACTGCAATCAAAAGCTTTTTCAATTAAAAAAAACAAAACAAAAAATAAACATCAGGCCAAGTTACACGTTTAGGCTATGTGCACACGTAGGTCGGGTCCTCTGCGGGTTCTCCCGCAGCGGATTTGATAAATCTGCAGGGCAAAACCGCTGCGGTTATCCCTGCAGATTTATCGCGGTTTGTTTTGTGGTTTCCGCTGCGGGTTTACTCCTATACTATTGATGCTGCATATGCAGCAATATGCAGCATCAATAGTAATTTTAAAAATAATAAAAAAAATGGTTATACTCACCCTCTGACATCCCGATCTCCTCGGAGCTGCACGCGGCGGTCTGGTTCCAAAGATGCTGTGCGAGAAGGACCTTCGTGACGTCACGGTCATGTGACGGCGACGTCACCGCAGGCCCTGCTCCCACAGCAACCCTGCGACTGGACGGCCGCGTGCAGCGCTGAGAGGCGAGTATATCATTTTTATTTTAATTCTTTTTTTTTTTTTTTTTACACAAATATGGTTCCCAGGGCTTGGAGGAGAGTCTCCTCTCCTCCATCCCGGGTACCATCTGCACATGATCCGCTTACTTCCCGCATCGTGGGCACAGCCCCATGCGGGAAGTTAGCGGATCAATGCATTCCTATGTGTGCAGAATCGCAGCGATTCTGCACAAAGAAGTGACATGCTGCGGGATGTAAACCGCTGCGTTTCTGCGCGGTTTTTCCCGCAGCATGTGCACAGCGGATTGCGGTTTCCATAGGGTTTACATGTAAATGTAAACGCAATGGAAACTGCTGCGGACCCGCAGCTGCAGAAACGCTGCGGATCCGCGGTAAAACCCACAAAGTGTGAACATGGCCTCACATAGAACCCCGTCTTTGATATCACCTTCACAATTCTTGCATCCACTGAACTTGTGAGTTTTTGGATAGTTTCTGCTTGAATTTCTTTGCAGGATGTCCAAATAGCCTCCCAGAGCTGCTGTTCTTAGGTGAACTGCCTCCCTCCCTCATAAATCTTCTCCTTGTGGATAATATAAAGGTTTTCAATAGGATTGAGGTCAAGGGAGGATGGTCGCCATTCCAATAGTTTCTCTCCCTTTAATCCCCATAGAAGCCAATGACTCAGAGGTATTCTTTGCTGCATGAGATGGCGCTTTGTCATACATGAAGCTGATCTTGTTACAGATGGCACAGTTTTTTGTATCATGGAACAAAGTGGTTAGTCACAAACTACACTGCTCAAAAAATAAAGGGAACACTAAAATCCAACATCCTACATATCACTGAAAGAAATATTCCAGTTGTAAATCTTTATTCATTACATAATGGAATGTGTTGAGAACAATAAAACCTAAAAATGATCAACGTAAATCACAACTAATATTCCACAGAGGTCTGGAGTTGGAATGATGCTCAAAATCAAAGTGGAAAATGAAGTTACAGGCTAATCCAACTTCAGTGGAAATGCCTCAAGACAAGGAAATGATGTCAGTAGTGTGTGTGGCCTCCACGTGCCTGTATGACCTACCTCCCTATAACTCCTGGGCATGCTCCTGATGAGGCAGCTGATGGTCTCCTGAGGGATCTCCTCCCAGACACCTGGACTAAAGCATCCGCCAACTCCTGGACAGTCTGTGGTGCAATGTGATGTTGGTGGATGGTGCGAGACATGATGTCCAAGATGTGTTCAATTGGATTCAGGTCTGGGGAAAGGGCGGGCCAGTACATAGCTTCAATGCCTTCATCTTCTATAACTGCTGACACACTCCAGCCACATGAGGTCTGGCATTGTCCTATATTAGGAGGAACCCAGGGCCAACAGCACCAGCATATGGTCTCACAAGGGGTCTGAGGATCTCATCTCAGTACCTAATGACAGTCAGGCTACCTCTGGCGAGCACATGGAGGACTGTGCGGCCCTTCAAAGAAATGCCACCCCACACCAATACTGACCCACTGCCAAACAGGTCAAGCTGAAGGATGTTGCAGGCAGCAGATCGCTCTCCACAGCGTCTCCAGACTCTCACATGTGCTCAGTGTGAACCTGCTTTCATCTGTGAAGAGCACAGGGTGCCAGTGGCAAATTTGCCAATCCTGGTGTTCTGTGGCAAATGCCAAGGGTCCTGCACGGTGTTGGGCTGTGAGCACAACCCCCATCTTTGGACGTCGGGCACTCAGACCATCCTCATTGAGTCGGTTTCTAACCGTTTGTGCAGACACATGCACATCTGTTGCCTGCTGGAGGTCATTTTGCCGGGCTCTGGCAGTGCTCCTCCTGTTCCTCCTTGCACAAAGGCTGAGGTAGCGGTCCTGCTGCTGGGTTGTTGCCCTCCTACGGCCCCCTCCATGTCTCCTGGCCTGTCTCCTGGTAGCGCCTCCAGCCTCTAGACACTACGCTGAAAGACACAGCAAACCTTCTTGCCACAGCTCGCATTGATGTGCCATCCTGGATGAGCTGCACTACCTGAGCCACTTGTGTGGGTTGTAGAGTCCGTTTCATGCTACTACGAGTGTAAAAGCACAACCAACATTCAAAAGTGACCAAAACATCAGCCAGAAAGCATTGGTACTGATATGTAGTCTGTGGTCCTCACCCGCAGAACCACTCCTTTATTAAGTGTGTCTTGATAATTGCCAATAATTTCCATCTGTTGTATATTCCATTTGCACAACAGCATGTGAAATTGATTGTCAAACATTGCTGCTTCCTAAGTGGACAGTTTGATTTCATAGAAGTTTGATTTACTTGGAGTTATATTCTGTTGTTTAAGTGTTCCCTGTATTTTTTTGAGCAGTCTATATACATTTTTTTACGAGGTAATTTTCCCACCTTCAGGGGCACTAAAAGGGGCCTACCAGCTGTTTCCCTATGAATTGTTCCAACTCAAAACATGACTCCTTCATCTTCTGGCTGACTTTCCAGCCTTGTTGGGACATGATAGCAATAATAATAATAATAATAATAATAATAATAATAATGTTATTTATATAGCGCCAACATATTCCGCAGCACTTTACAGTTTAACAGTTTCAAACACAAGTCATGAGTAACAACGTTAACAATACAATAGTTAAAGCACAATAAGATGACCCTACTCGTGAGAGCTTACAATCTACAATGAGGTGGGGGAGATACAAAGTACAGGTGTGCATTTACAATGATGTGTTTACAATGATGGTCCAGCCATCTTCAGGGGGTGGGGGATAGATGGGGATAGTTAATGGGCTACACACACACAAACATAAAATGACTTTGATTAGTGAATGTAGTAGGCTGCACTGAAAAAATGTGTTTTGAGCAAGCGCCTAAAATTATGCAAATTGTGGATGGTCCTAATATCTTGGGGCAGAGCATTCCAGAGGATTGGTGCAGCACGGGAGAAGTCTTGGAGTCGGGAGTGGGAGGTACGGATTAGTGCAGAGGTCAGTCGAAAGTCATTTGCAGAGCGCAGTGGTCGGTTAGGCCAATAGACAGAAATGAGGGTGAGAGCAAGTACTTTGAATTGTATCCTGTAATGAATGGGCAGCCAGTGTAACGACTGGCGAAGAGCGGACGCGTTCAAGTAACGATTAGCCAGATGGACAACCCTGGCTGCTGCATTAAGGATGGACTGGAGAGGGGAAAGTCGAGTGAGTGGGTGGCCAATTAATAGAGCATTGCAGTAGTCCAGGAGGGAGTGGATCAGGGCGACAGTGAGTGTTTTTGTTGTTTCCATGGTGAGAAAAGGGAGAATTCTAGAGATGTTCTTTAGGTGTAAGCGGCATGAGCGGGCAAGAGATTGTATATGGGAGGTGAAGGAGAGATCGGAGTCAAACACCCAGCGCGCCTGCTGCCTAGGCGTTATTATGGTACCACCCACGGAGAGGGAAATGTCAGATTTAGGGAGGTTAGTAGACGGCGGGAGCAGAAGAAGGTCAGTTTTGGAGAGGTTTAGTTTCAGATAGAGAGCGGACATGAGTTTGGAGACTGCAGACAGTCAGTGGCGTTTTGTAGTACAGCGGGGGTAAGGTCAGGGGCTGATGTGTATAGTTGTGTGTCATCAGCATAAAGATGGTACTGAAAGCCAAATCTGCTGATGATCTGTCCAATTGGGGCTGTGTAGAGGGAGAAGAGAAGGGGGCCAAGGACTGAGCCCTGAGGTACCCCGACAATGAGAAGAAGAGGAGATGAAGTGGAGCCAGAGAACAGAACACTGAAGGAGCGGTCAGAAAGATAGGAAGAGAACCAGGAGAGAACAGTGTCCTTAATGCCTAGTGACTGGAGCCTAGAGAGTAGGAGAGGGTGGTCAAGTGTCGAAAGCTGCAGAAAGGTCGAGAAGAATGAGCAGAGAGTGGTCACCGTTACATTTTGCTGTCAGAAGGTCATTGGACACTTTGATGAGTGCAGTTTCTGTCGAATGTAGGGGGCGGAAACCGGACTGTGAAGGGTCTAGGAGGGAGTGAGTGGAGAGGTAACAGGTAAGGCGGGAGTAGATCAGGCGCTCCAAGAGTTTAGAGATGAAGGGGAGATTGGAGACCGGTCTGTAGTTGTTTGTGCAGGATGGGTCGAGGGTGGGTTTCTTTAGTAATTGAGTAATGATAGAGTGTTTGAAGGAGGAGGGGAAAATGCCAGAGGAGAGGGAAAGATTAAAGATTGTAGTTAGGTGAGTTGTGACGACTGGAGAGAGAGACTGGAGGAGGTGTGAGGGAATGGGGTCGGTGCCATCCACTACTCCATCCATCTGGACCATCCAAAGTTGCAAGGCACTCATCAGTAAACTGGGCCTACTGGAAGTGTATCTGCTTGTGAGAACTGTTTAGGGGTGGCCAAATTGGTGGTTTATGCACAACTGCAAGCCCGTGGAGGATCTTACACCTTGAGGTCCGTGAAACTCTAGCGACACGAGCAGCTTCAAATACATCTTTACTGCTTTGTAATGGTATTTTAGCAGCTGCTCTCTTAATTCAGTGAATTTGTAAGGCAGAAACCTTCATCATGCTTTTATCAACACGAACCCGCCTGTGCTGTGTATCAGCCACAAATGTTTTCACAGTAAGATGATCAAGCTTAAATTTTTGTGGAATATCTATTGTTTTCATACCTTGTCCAAGGCAACGTGGAGTCAATAGTCCAAATAGATAATTCAAAAGTTTATTATGTTGTACAGAAAAAAAGGCAAAAATAATAAAAATATACAAAAACTTCCGGGAGGCGGAGCTAGTGAATGGCCGCTTTTTAACAGAGCTCCTGGGTCAAGGGCGCTAATTTTATTTAAAGCATAGCTTTCTATCACCCAGAAACCAGGATAAGCACCGGACAAGGGACACTGACGGTAGTCCCAGCTCTCCGGATCTCCCTGGGAGTCAAAAGGCGCATTCAGCGCCACACACAGTGCAGTGCTCTGCACCGTTCCAGGTCAGCAGGGTCGGCGGCGGTGGAGGAGGCTAGGAGACCGAAGGAAGAAAGAGAGCGGCACACAGAGGCACTGACCTGGGCTGGTGAGGGGGACGGGAGCCGCTGAGAAGGACCGGAGGCGTGCAGGAGCGGTGAGAAGCTCCGGAGAGGCGCAGAAGATCAGCGCGGGAAAAGGAGGTGAGCCGACGCCATCTTGCTTGAAAGCACGCCAGCCCTCACAACCCGCTGCGCACAGCTAGAGGGGAGAGGTGAGCAGAACCGCAGCTATAACAGCTGCCAAAAGGACAAGGTGAGCAGCGCAGGAGACATAATTATTATCTCGGCACAAGGCAGCGCGACCTGACGTCCCCAGGAGGAAGGTGCACTAGACCCCCCCTCATATTGTGGGCTCTGACCGGTGGAGACTGGTAGCAAGTAGCAGCGCCGCTGTAGAGGAGTGGATGCAGCGCCCCTGATCTGAGTCAGGCACAAGGAGAGAAACATTTCTGCAGCACATTTGTTATAGGGTGATTTACAATCTGCATAGCAAAAGTCCAGTATTGGCTTTCTTCATAACTCTACAGTAACCACAGTGTCATTGCAACATATCTGGAGGTCACAGAGTTTTAGGTGAAAACTCACCTGAAGTGATAATGTAAAGGACATTTAGATTCATCTTCAAATGTAGCTATCAAGCACAAAGATATCACTAACAACTTAACAAATATCTCAGGCTCTCATCTCACCATGGACAAATATATGGGCAAGGGTACCAAGGCCAGCAGAAGCTCTACACGTAACCAGGCTGGTACATCTCCGGTATCATTTATTGCGGACACCAACACAGACAACCCTCAGTCAATAGCAACCGCTATCATAGAACGGCTAATGCCTGAGATAGACAATCGTTTGGCAGCTTTTCAAACTTCATTGGACACAATAGTCTCACAAGTTAATACCCAGGGAGCACGCATAACGGATGCAGAACAAAGAATATCAGATCTGGAGGACTCTGCCATAACTCTCACAAATAAACTAGATGATAAAGAAAAGATTATTTCGGATTTGATAGACAAAGTAGATGACCTCGAAAATAGGTCCCATCGTAACAATCTACGACTTATAGGCCTCCCAGAGTCAATCCCTTCCTCAGAACTAATAAAAATCACATCTGAATGGCTGCCTAGAGCTCTTGGAGTGTTGCCAACATCAGGCGTCGTGGCCATTGAAAGAGCACATAGACTAGGACCCCCAAGAGGAGGAGAAGGAGTAAGACCGCGTCCGGTCATTTTCAAAATCCTGGATTTCCAGGATAAAATTCGTATCTTGGCAGCATTCAGGAAACAACGTACTCTGTTGTATGAAAACCACAAACTATTACTATTCCAGGATTACTCGGCCGCCATGGCAGCTAAACGCAAAGCCTTTAATCCTGCCTGTAAAATTTTGGTGGATAAAAATATTCGCTTCAATCTGCAGTACCCTTCGATTCTGCGCTTTGTTATGGAGGGGAAAAACTGGTCCTTCAGTGATCCAGGAAAGGCTCTGGAATTCCTTCATAAAACATCCCCGGGTTCACTCTAATTCTGTTAAATCCTGTTAAGAAAGCTACTTTAATATGTCATTATTAAGTGATATCTTGCTAGTGCTAATATTTTTGTGCCCTTAAGTGGCATGTTTACTTTTTATGCTATGTTCACTTTAAGGTTGAATGTATCTGTTATCGTTATAGAGTTAAATTGGGAAGAGAAATTGGGAGGGGGGGATGGGCTCTGCTTGTGTACACTTAAATCTTGGGTCCAGGGAGATCTTACGCTCACTCGCTGGGATGGGTGGGGATCTCATTTACATCTTATACTGGTGGGTCTGATGGTCGCCCGAAAAGGGATAGGTTAATGACTGATCAGACAGGCACCAAAGATACCACTATCCGCTCTCTGCAGTGGTGCTCATGGAATGTCAACGGACTTAACTCCCCGGTCAAAAGGAAGAAAGTTTTACATTTCCTGCAAAAACAGAATTTCCACATTATTTTTCTCCAAGAGACACATTGGGTTAAGGGCAAACTCCCTTCTATGTTTAACAGAAAATATACACTTTGTGCTGAGGCCTCATTTACAAAAAAACAACGAGGAGTAGCCATATTGATATATAATGGCCTCAACTATGAGATACTAGACACTTTAGAAGATCCTCAAGGCAGATTTCTGCTAGTTAAAATCATGATTGAGGGATCGTGTTTTAGTCTAGTCAATATTTACGCCCCAAATGCACCTGAAGTCCAATTTCAAGTTAAACTACGAGAGAGACTGGCGGGCTGGGATACATCACGGGTGGTCATGGGAGGTGACTTTAATGAAGTGGCAGACATATCTATGGATAGATCTAACCCTAGGGATACTCATCGTTCAATGCAGGGTAGTGGCATTCAATCACTAATAGACCACTTTGATTTGATTGACATATGGAGGCTACAACATCCTTTGGAGAGGGACTACTCTCATTACTCCCATGTACACGACACACATGCCAGGATTGACTGTTGGTTATTACACGAATCTTTGTTACCCTTAGTAACATGCTCAAACATACAAAATATCCATATTTCGGATCATGCCCCGGTAACGTTTCAATCCAAATTAGTATCCCCAATCCACCAGGAACGGAGGTGGCGCTTTCCGTCATACCTATACCAATCAGACGATTTTAGAAAATACCTACAAATGTCATGGGAAGTATATAAAAATGATAACCAGGTCCACTGTGATAGCCCTCATCTGTTCTGGATGGCCTCTAAGGCCGTGATGAGAGGTCAAATCATTTCTTATGTCAGTCATAAAAAAAAAGACATTATGAATAAAGCCAGAGATACACAAAGATCACTAACTCAAGCATACAAAGATTTCAAACTAAATAACACTCCATTAACAAAGGAAAAATATTTGAGGGCAAAAGAAGAGGCAGACACTTTGGCCCATGAGTTAGCTTTATTTAACTTAGACTATCAAAAACAAAAATATTTTAAATGGGGTAACAAGCCGGGGAAAGTGTTGGCTTCTCTCACAAGACCATATAGGAAACAGACGAGAATACACAAAATACAACAACGCAGCGGTCACACCCTGATTAAAAATGAAGAGATAGTGGATGAGTTTCGTTCTTTTTTCAGTGAGTTGTATAGCTCAGAACCAGGGGGAGGGAGTGGGGAATTCCTCACAGACAGCCTTGCCCCAGCGCTTACAGAGGAAGAGAGAGAGACCATTAATTCCCCAATAACACCTTCAGAAATTGTACAGACCATAACTAAACTTAAAATATCTAAAGCACCCGGCCCAGATGGGTTCAGTAACGAACACTATAAGATCTTGGGTTCATGTATAGCTCCCTATTTGAGTGAATTATTTAATAAGATAGTTGAACTTGGTCAAATACCGGACTATTTTAATGAGGCGGTGGTTATTGTTCTCCCTAAACCGGGTAAAGACCATGCTCAGGTCGAAGGTTATAGACCTATTTCATTATTAAATTCAGATTTTAAAATCTTTACAAAAATTCTGGCAGACAGATTACAGAAAATAATGCCAAATTTGATATCACCACAACAAACTGGTTTTATTCACGGGAAATCCATTACATTCAATATTAGGACAGCGGTGGGTGCAATATCTTATAGTAGAGCAAATAAACATATGAAAACCATTGTGGTAAGCCTAGACGCGGACAAGGCGTTTGATAGAGTAGCCTGGAACTATTTGTATGATTTGTTATCATTCCGAGAGTTTGGTCCGTGGTTTAGTGAAGCGGTCAAAACAATTTATAGGAAACCACTGTCCAGGATGTCCGTGAACAATGTTCTATCCAGACCCTTTGAGATTCAGAGGGGAACCCGACAGGGCTGCCCCTTGTCTCCACTATTATTCAACATAGCATTAGACCCATTTCTAAGAAGGTTACAAAACGAGACGGCATTTGAAGGGGTGAGGGTGGGAACTGAGTCGGTAAAGATCTCGGCCTTTGCTGATGATGTTCTTTTATTTATCGCCAACCCAGTTAAGGCAATCCCGGCCATTATGCTTATTTTGGAGAGTTTTGGTAAATGCTCTGGTTTCAAAGTCAATTACAGTAAATCTGAAGCCCTAGCAGTTTTCAGATCCGGGAGATTGAGTGACCCCACATTCCCATTCCATTGGTGTCAGGAATCTATTAAATACCTGGGGATAAAGTTGCCTGCAGACCCTTCTATTTTGTATAGAGCGAATTATAGGCCACTGGTCTCCTCCATAATTGATCTTCTCCACTCCTGGAAACACTTTTCACTGTCTTTCTCGGGTAGATGCTATTTAATCAAAATGATAGTTTTTCCCAAACTGCTTTATGCCTTCCAGACTCTGCCACTACTGCTGACTCAGTCGGATCAAGATTTGTTGAATTGAAACTTCCGAAGATTCATTTGGGGGATTGGAGGTAGATCACGCATTAGTCTTGCAAAACTACAGGCATCTAAACTGGAGGGTGGTGTTAACTTTCCTGATTTGGGAAGATATAATTTAGCAGCTAACCTTAGATATGCAATCGATTGGATTAGGGGTCTTTCTCATTTTGCAAACGTTAGATTGGAGCAGCAGTTTTATCCACACATTTCACTACCATCTTTATTACATCTAGGTGGGGAGGAACTTCCAGTGGGAATACATGACCACCCATCACTTTGGCAAACGATACAGACTTGGAGACGTTGTAGGAAGATTGGTGGTTTAAGATATAATTTATCTCCATTCCAGACCTTTTTGGGAAACCCGAAATTCATGGAGGGCTCCACACCGTCTTTTTATAAGATTTTGGCTTCTCAGGGTTGCAGGCAGGTGGTAGATCTCTTAGATCTTAATTTCTCAATAATATCTTTTGAAAAGGCATCACAACAATACCCATTATTTAATAATAAACCGTTTCTATTTCTTCAAGCACGTAGCCTGGTTCGAAAATGTCAGACACTGGGGGAGACAACAGAGGGAAAGGCCAACTTAGATAGGTTTATTCGGAATGCAAAATCTAACCCGGCTTCTATAAGTAACATTTACTTAATATTGCGTGGAAAATGGGTGGGGGAAGGGAAAACCACTGGTGTGGCGAGATGGCTGAAGGATATGCCTGACTTGGAGGTGAATGACCTTTTTGAGGCTACCATGACACAAAGGAAAATTTTACCATATAGCAGTTATACTGACATGGCACTTCTAATATTACATAGAGCCTATATCACACCATGTATGCAATCTAAAATGTCCCCTTCCATCGTCTACTCATGCTCCAAATGCAAAGCTCGTAATACTGACATATACCATCACTTATGGAGTTGCCCGCAAATTCGGGAACTTTGGGGAGAGGTACACAAAGAACTGCAAAAAATTTGTGGCACGGGTTTTGCACTTACCCCACAATGGGCTATTTTCAATATCCTAGATGAAACATCTCGAAAACTACCCAAACATATCAAGGCAACACTCACGATATGGGCTTCAGCAACTAGAAAGAGTATTTTGCATCAGTGGTTGAATCCTTTAGTTCCTTCACTCTCTTTCATTCGCACAAAAATACAGTATATATTTAAAATGGAGTGGTTGGAGGCACTGACTAACAAAGAAAAACAAGTATGCAAATTCTTTTCTACATGGGTTACTTTTATTCCATCGCTCCCTATGGAGACTAGGGAGAAACTGAGAGCACAGTTTGAAAACACCCAGTGGTATTTACTGCAGCGGATAGGTGGTGACTCACCAATTCCTTGAGGTACCTTTATGGTTAGAGGTATGCAGAGTCCAGAGGTTTATGTTTTTGGTTTAGGTAGGGGTGGGAGGGTTTGGGGATCCATTATTGTTAAAATTGTCACATTTCTGTATCATCATCATTGGCAATGTATGTTGTGTATTATATTGTACTTTAAACTTCAATAAAAAGATTTAAAAAAAAAAAAAAAAAAAATATACAAAAAAATACAAAGTCAAAAGCATTGACTCAGGTATTTATGGCATGTGATCCACATATAAAGAACTGGGATCCTACATGCATAAAGTTAATCAAAAAGTGCCAGTGCATAAATATTCTAACATTATAGCATAAGGTTGGTTAGACTTACAGTATCTGCACTAAGTAATTAATTCCAAATCTAATCAGAAAAACTACATTCCTAATCATAACACAAAAAGTGAGGTCATATATGTAAACTGCAAATATTTGCAAATGCTATGCCCAAGTAAAGAGACATCTCTTCCACATAGGGAGACATGGGTAACACCTTTAATTGGGCTCACCTGGCAATACTATCGCAGGCATTTGAGATGATTTCAGTGAACAAAAGAATCGAGGCACAATCCCATTAATGAATTTGTTTGAAAAACAAAAAATTAAATCTTCGACACTTAAATCCAATTTGCATAATTTGGAACGCAGTGTATGACTTTTGTCTATTGATAATCCAACTAAAGAGTTGCAAGAAATCCATAGCGATTTGGAGACAGGTCAGATTATCCTCCTGGTCACCCAGATAGGGGATGAAGGCTACCCCTTAGCCATGGAGGAGTGCCAACTTTACTGAAAACTCTTTGAGCTGCTGCTGGTCCTTATGGCAAGGTGACAAACTGGAAACAAAGATAACGGATGGCGAAGCAAAGAAATAGTGGTGATGGAGAAGTGAAGATACGTGTTGTGTAAGTCTACTGAAGAGGGGAATTCTCCTGGCTGCAGTGATGTGACTAAAGATCACAGAGATTCAATGCAAAATTTTCTAACCCACACAAATCTGTTGAGTCCACAATGGGCCTAACCAAGCAGTGCTTTTTGTGAACTATAAACATATTGGAGAACTATTCCTGAAACAAAAACAATGACTATGTGAAGGTTGTAGATAGTCTGGAAGAATGTGGACATGTGAGGTGAAGCCTTTGTCCCTTCAAAAGGAAAAAACTGTGATGGTAATGAGATCGATTATTTAACCCAGAGATACCACCTTCTTGACTCAGGAATCGTCCAAGTGACTATCCAAATCTCTCTAAAAAGGATTGATGTTCCCCAATCAGATAATTTTTTTTTCCAACAAAAGCTACGGGATTTCATAAATGGCAGAGAAAGTTTACAGTTTTGGGGAAGGAGAGTACTTTCAGCCACTGTGGCTTCCTTGATGATCATGCCTATGGGGCAAAACAACCAAATAATTGGAAAATCTTCCCGAGGCGGCCTGGAAGATAAACTCTAGTGAAAGTGCTTAGACTAGGCCAAGGAGGTCTTTCTGATACAAGATACAGAGATAGTAAGTTGTAAGACAGACAATGCAGCCAAAAAATGGTGCTTTTGAGATGGAGTTAATTTTTTTTTATTATACAGCAGATCATTGCAAAGACAAGTTAGTGGCTCTAGAGGTACAAGCTACCTGGTGATGAACAGATGGAAATGTGGACCGTTTGGTAGCCAATTCCTCATGCAAAGTGAAAAAGTAATTAAAACCTCCTAGAGGATGGCATGCACCTGTCTGAGTGTTAATATTGTTTGGTAAGAGGATAGGGAAAATCTTTCTGGTTGGCAAAGGCGATCTGTTGTCAGTGATTCAATTGTAGGCAAATTAATTACAGGGCAACAGAGGTAGACTCATCCTTGACTTTGAGGGTGTTTGTGTTTCCAGGATAGAGTCCTGCATGGGCAAGGTCAGCTTAGTATTTTACTTGGACTGAGTCTGAGGTGGTTCCCAGGTATTCAGACAGGGCAGAGGGAAAAGCAGTATCATCTGCTGTGGCTTTTTCCCAGAAATGTCTATGGAAGCCAAAGAGGATTTGTAGGAACTTATCCTACATTTATTCTGAGCATGGATGTGGAATAGACTCCTCAAGTTCTAGGTCGGAACATTAATTGACAAGCAAGAACTCCAGGAAATAAACCACAGAGTAGGAGGGGATGGCAAGGTTATTTCCTGAGGGGTATTTGAGGGGTCCTGAGTAGACAGAGGGATAGGGCACTGAGCGTACAGAAAGCTTGGTTGACCACATGGCAAATGATTGCTGAAGCACAAACAGAATAGCTGATAAGTGTGAAGGGGACTGCCTGTGGAATCTTCCCAGGAAAAGGAGATAATGCGTAGAAAAAAGATTAATAGATCCAGAGGGGCACCTACTAATATGCAGGAGTAGTTCAGGAGATGTAAAACCACCGAACTATGTCCCTAAATGCTGATAGTGGCAGAAAGACAGCTGCAGACTTTGGGTTTATAACGTGCCGGATGACCAGGAGGATAAATGCAGGCAGAGGAGTCACTGGCAAACGTGAGGCTAGGGCTGGAGCCAAAAAGAACCCCAAAGTAAAAAGAAGCAGGTTTCGCCCCCCCACCAAAAAAATAGCACAAAAAGAGCCAATTGACAGCAGAAAGCCTAGTCTTCATTTCCCCCCTTCGGCCACCGATTAAGGGGCGGAAGTTAGAGAAAGAACCAAGCAATCTAGGGTCTTCTGATACCCAGAAGCTTATGCCTTTGGTAACATCTTAGGATTCTGAAGTCACTGCCAGTCTGATGTGGCAAAAGCCCCGATCGCCAGGTGATAGATGGAGATGTGGGGTCCACAGGGAGGAACACTACAGTGGAGCACATGGAGTGTCCTCATTGAAGTGACAGAAAAAGGTGGGGGAAAACCATGCCACTTAACAAAAATGGGTTAAAAAGTAAAAAAAAAAAAAAAAAAAAAAAAAAAAGGAAGTAAAACGAAAATGAAAAAAAATGCAAAAGACCATACACAGATTCTGTATGTTACCGAGACACTAGGCTAAAGCTAAGCTGCCTAGTGTCCTAGGAGAGGGTGCAGCCCACCAGTCAGAGTAGACCCTCTCTCCCCCTTCCACACACACAGTGTCCAGTTTTTTTTTTGTTTTTTTTTACAAGTAGTGTCAAGGGTGTATACCATAGTCCTGTTTCACTCGATACCAAAGAGAGGAATAAGCATAATCTAAAGCCAAGGATGACCGCACAGCACAGTACTGAGAATATCAGTGCATAAATCCTCATAATGGGGGCCCCATGTCACCTGTCTAAATGGAGCCAGTGCAATGCGTTTATGTCTACCTCTCCATTCACTTATTGGGATCACTAGTGTGCATGTGTGACCCCAAACAATAAATGGAGCCCTACCATTCACAAAGAAAACATGGATCCCCTTTTACGGTGGCTCCACCAATTACATATTTAACACATATCCTGTTCGTAGTTGATAGATTTGGTTAGTGGCGTACAAAACAGTAGGAACCAAATACAGTTTAAGGAAAATAAGCCAGCTTCAAATTTAAAAGCCATGCTTGTGCCTGTCGTTTTATGTCATTTGTTTGAACCCTTGGTCTGCAGAATTCTATTTTTTGTCTTGATATACATAGTTCTGAGTCCTTTAAGGAGAAGCTATGACACAGACATACACAAATAGTACAAAGTGCCAGCAATCAACAGTGTTTTGTTTGTATAAACAAGGCTAAAACAACATTAGAGAATGACCTGAGTCACCAAGTAAAGTCCACTGGGCTTCGCTACAGGACTCACCCTTCAAATGAATAAATACTCCATGTCATTTCCCTAACTGTAGGCTGACCCTAGAATCCTACAGCAAACTGTAAATTGAATAAAACATTTTTTTAAAGAATAAATTCTCTGCAAAAATAAGATTAGGATATAGTGTATTGACTTATTATATCTGATACTTATTTAAAAAAAAAAAAATCTTATACAAACCCTAGAGATAATTTACAGAATAAAACAGACCCCCCAAAAAAAACCACAAACCACAAGCTACAAAACAAACTAAATAATAATAAAAAAGTATATGCTTCCAAAAGATCAAGGCATATTCTTGTACTTCTATAAGTGAAAAAGTACAACATATTTACCTCTCCTGTTCCATAAGGCCAAATAACCTCATTAAGTAATAAGGCGTTGGGATAGATATCACGTAAACATCTTGTGATGAAGGTTCCCATGCCAGAGCCAGTGCCACCTGCCATACTCATTATTGTGATGAAACCACCTAATCGGTCACACTTTTCTGCTTCCTTTCTAACCAAGTTCATGATAATATCCTTATGTTTCGGTCCATGTGCATAGAATCTATAATTATAAAAGTATTATAAAAAAATAATAATAAGCCATTAGCTTATAGCAAATAACATAAAATATAATACTAAAACTCTAAGTCCTCTATAATACACTTTATTTAGAGTTTTCCCCTAGCTGATTAGGCAGAGGACAATCCATGTATGAGGTTTATAAAGTTGAAATTTTCCCCCGAAAGAGTTACCACTCATGTACAGTATAGGTAATAAATGAATGATGGCTGGATGATGGATCCACTGCCAGGACCACTACAATCAATAGAGAAGGGATACCAAGTCTCCTGCTTACTTTTATGGCATGATATTATATTGAATACTAGACATATAGGTAAAACAATAGGAATAAGACCCCAAAAGATAAGATGCTGGTGGCTCCGCCACAAAAAACGATGGCAAGACCGCCAGCAAAACAGTTTCAGGAAAAACCAATTCAAATCATGCAGAATTTCAATTCTTTCAGCGTGTTTTAGCCATTCAAATGAATGTGGGAAAAAAAAGCATCGTTTTGCGCACAATTTATGCATTTTTCTTGCCAAAAGACAAGTACGGTATATGCTGCAGACATTTCTGCACTAAAAAATGTAATGTGTGCACATATCCCTAGTTAAGAGTGCAGTGTATTATTCTCAGAGCTCTTACCAACCAACATGTTTTGTGCCGATTTGGCTACTGGGAATATGATATGGTGCTTACATAGGGCTGCATGTTAAGCCGAGAGATACGCTTTAAGAAATCAGACTTCTCAGGGGCAATTGTGCCCATATAAAAAAGCCAAAAAGACAAGCCCCATCTCTATGACTGGTTGAAGGTTAAAAATCACATCATTACTGTTTCTAAGGTGAGTCATATAAGACTCCATTCAGGTTCTGATTTTAGACATCTTTGCAAATAAAACAATCTGTGTGAACTAGAAGAGGTAGGTAGCCAGACGGCAGTGTCACATAGGGATGCCATTTCGAGAGCACACACTCAGCAATATTAGGCCATCTTTAACAGACCTCCCCTTTTAAGGGAGCTTGTTAGAAAGACTGGAATTAAACTACGGTAATCTACTTTTTAAAGAGTAACATAGTAGATAGAAGATGCCACCACAAAATAGCATACTGCGAGAAGTAGTTTTAACCAAGTGCTGCAATATATACTTCTTACCCATTTGCCCAGTTGTTCCCCGATCCCTGCTTTTGAGAAAATTGTGAGTCCTCACTATATTTCCATTTACCAGAATGGGCTGCCATTGATAAAGTTTGAGAAATTACTTTTGGTTCCATGTCAAGAAGTACTGCCCGGCTTACAAAATCTATAAAAAATAAATACATATCGTCAATACAGTGAAGCAAAGCATCATCTATCTATATAATCGTCTAAGGTCCACTTCTGTCTGCTTGTCTGTCACGGAAATCCCGCGTCGCTGATTGGTCGCAGCTGGCTGGGCGTGACCAATCAGCAACAGGCACAGTCCGGCCGCGAATTGGCCCCTCCCTACTCCCCTCCAGTCAGAACCCACAAAGCGTTTAAGCAGTCCTTTAAACGGACTGCGTTACACCGCGGCATAACGCGGTGTAACGCAGACCGTTAACGCTGCCATTACCCCTGTTACCGGGCGCATCGCCAACGCATGTCATACTGGGCATGCGCTAGCGATGTGTCGTCATTCTGTGACGGACCTGGAAACGCTGCCTGCGGCATTTCCGGGTCCGTCACCGCTTTTGACAAGTGTGACCAACTTACGCAGCATCAATAGTAAAAACATATAATGTTAAAAATAATAATAATAAAAAAAAAAAATTGTGATATTCTCACCTTCCGGCGTCCCCGGCAGCTTTTTTCGCTCCTCGCGATCCTCCCGTCCCAGTAATGCTTTGCGATAATGACCCTAGATGACAGGGACAGGCGCAGTCACGGCCCGGCCGGCCGCGACCAATCAGCGACATTGGCGCGGGATTTAAACCACGCTTCACTGACCAATCAGTGACAGGTCCAGTCCGGCCACGAATTGGCGCGGGGATTTAAATCACGCTTCAGGCCGGACTGCGCCTGTCTGTGATTGGTCGTGCCTGGCGTGCCGCGACCAATCAGCGAAGCATGGTTCAAATCCCGCGCCAATTCACGTCCGGACTGCGCCTGTCGCTGATTGGCGCGGGAATTATTTTACCTGGAAAATCACTGTGTATTCATTGCATTATTCTTAAATCTTCATAAATAAACTACATACATATTCTAGAATACCTGATGCGTTAGAATCGGGCCACCATCTAGTAGCTTATAAAAGTCTGAGAACAATGTATACCTCCAGATTCAGTCTCATCAAAGAATCTGTCCTTAGACGCAGCTTGATAGAGCCCATTTTCCTTCCTGGGGCACAGTCCATTGCTGTGGAAATCATTGCAAATGGCATCAAATAACTCATAGCCAATTTGATTGCCACACTGGCCCAACTGTAGTGTAATAAGAGCCATGACCAGTTTTTATCTGCAGAAGGAAAGGCAAGAAATATAAAAAGTGCACAAAAGTATTCTAGCATGTACTGAGCAGTCTTTTCACTGAAAGGGAACTTGTGATAACTTGTGCAACCGCTGTCAATCCCGGGGCGTTCCTGAGTACGTTGCAAGAGCCAAAGTCTCGGTCTGTGCATGTGTGACCCCCCCGGGAATGTTGGCATTTGTGCAAGATCTCTGGAGGGGAGCAGGATTACAGCGACTTAACATAGATAATATGGGGTACAAAAATCTGCTGATAAGTTTCCTTAACCCCTTCACCCCCAAGGGTGGTTTGCACGTTATGGACCGGGCCAATTTTTACAATTCTGACCACTGTCCCTTTATGAGGTTATAACTCTGGAACGCTTCAACGGATCCTGGTGATTCTGACACTGTTTTCTCGTGACATATTGTACTTCATGATAGTGGTAAAATTTCTTTGATATTACCTGCGTTTATTTGTGAAAAAAATGGAAATTTGGCGAAAATTTTGAAAATTTCGCAATTTTCCAAATTTGAATTTTTATGCAATTAAATCACAGTGATATGTCACACAAAATACTTAATAAGTAACATTTCCCACATGTCTACTTTACATCAGCACCATTTTGGAACCAAAATTTTTTTTTGTTAGGGAGTTATAAGGGTTAAAAGTTGACCAGCAATTTCTCATTTTTACAACACCATTTTTTTTTTAGGGACCACATCTCATTTGAAGTCATTTTGAGGGGTCTATATGATAGAAAATACCCAAGTGTGACACCATTCTAAAAACTGCACCCCTCAAGGTGCTCAAAACCACATTCAAAAAGTTTATTAACCCTTCAGGTGTTTCACAGGAATTTTTGGAATGTTTAAATAAAAATGAACATTTAACTTTTTTTCACACAAAATTTACTTCAGCTCCAATTTGTTTTATTTTCCCAAGGGTAAGAGAAGAAATTGGACCCCAAAAGTTGTTGTACAATTTGTCCTGAGTACGCTGATACCCCATATGTGGGGGTAAACCACTGTTTGGGCACATGGGAGAGCTCGGAAGGGAAGGAGCGCCGTTTGACTTTTCACTGCAAAATTGACAGGAATTGAGATGGGAAGCCATGTTGCGTTTGGAGAGCCACTGATGTGCCTAAACATTGAAACCCCCCACAAGTGACACCATTTTGGAAAGTAGACCCCCTAAGGAACTTATCTAGATGTGTGGTGAGCACTTTGACCCACCAAGTGCTTCACAGAAGTTTATAATGCAGAGCCGTAAAAATAAAACAAAATTTTTTTCCCACAAAAATTATTTTTTAGCCCCCAGTTTTCTATTTTCCCAAGGGTAACAGGAGAAATTGGACCCCAATAGTTGTTGTCCAATTTGTCCTGAGTATGCTGATACCCCATATGTGGGGGGGAACCACCGTTTGGGCGCATGGGAGGGCTCGGAAGGGATGGAGCGCCATTTGGAATGCAGACTTAGGGTACCGTCACACAGTCACACTTTGATCGCTACGACGGCACAATCCGTGACGTCGCAGCGATCGTATGAGTATCGCTCCAGCGTCGTAGACTGCAGTCACACGTTGCAATCACGGCGCTGGAGCGATGCCGAAGTCCCCGGGTAACCAGGGTAAACATCGGGTAACTAAGCGCAGGGCCGCGCTTAGTAACCCGATGTTTACCCTGGTTACCAGCGTAAAAGTAAAAAAAAAACAAACAGTACATACTTACATTCCGGTGTCTGTCCTCCGGCGTCTCAGCTTCTCTGCACTGTGTAAGCACTGCGGCCGGAAAGCAGAGCGGTGACGTCAGACGTCACCGCTGTGCTCGCTTTCTGGCTGGCCGCCGCTCACAGTGCAGAGAAGCTGAGACGCCGGGGGACAGACACCGGAATGTAAGTATGTACTGTTTGTTTTTTTTTACTCTTACGCTGGTAACCACGGTAAATATCGGGTTACTAAGCGCGGCCCTGCGCTTAGTTACCCGATGTTTACCCTGGTTACAAGCGAACACATCGCTGGATCGGTGTCACACACAACGATCCAGCGATGTCAGCGGGTGATCAAGCGACGAAAGAAAGTTCCATACGATCTGCTACGACGTACGATTCTCAGCAGGATCCCTGATCGCTGCTGCGTGTCAGACACAGCGATATCGTATGGATATCGCTGGAACGTCACGGATCGTATGGTCGTAGCGATCAAAGTGTGACTGTGTGACGGTACCCTTAGATGGAATGGTCTGCAAGCATCACATTGCGTTTGCAGAGCCCCTAATGTACCTAAACAGTAAAACCCCCCCACAAGTGACACCATTTTGGAAAGTAGACCCCCTAAGGAACTCATCTAGATGTGTTGTGAGAGCTTTGAACCCCCAAGTGTTTCACTACAGTTTATAACGCAGAGCCGTGCAAATAAAAAATTATTTTTTTCCACAAAAATTATTTTTTAGCCCCCAGTTTTGTATTTTTCCAAGGGTAACAGGAGAAATTGGACCCTATATATTGTTGTCCAATTTGTCCTGAGTACGCTGATACCTGATATCTGGGGGTGAACCACTGTTTGAGCGCATGGCAGAGCTCGGAAGGGAAGGATCATCATTTGCAATGCAGACTTAGATGGATTGGTCTACAGGCGTCACATTGCGTTTGCAGAGCCCCTAATGTACCTAAACAGTATAAACCCCCCACAAGTGACCCAATATTGGAAACTAGACCCCCCAAGGAACTTATCTAGTTGTGTTGTGAGAACTTTGAACCCCCAAGCGTTTCACTACAGTTTAGAACGCAGAGCCGTGAAGATAAAAAAAATAAAACATTTCCCCAAAAAATTATTTTTTAGCCCCCAGTTTTGTATTTTCCCAATGGTAACAGGAGAAATTGGACCCCAAAAGTTGTTGTCCAATTTGTCTTGAGTACGCTGATACCCCATATGTGGGGGGGAACCACCGTTTGGGTGCATGGGAGGGCTCGGAAAGGAAGGAACGCCATTTGGAACGCAGACTTAGATGGAATGGTCTGCAGGCGTCACATTGCGTTTGCAGAGCCCCTAATGTACCTAAACAGTAGAAACCCCCCACAAGTGACACCATTTTGGAAAGTAGAACCCCTAAGGAACTCATCTAGATGTGTTGTGAGAGCTTTGAACCCCCAAGTGTTTCACTACAGTTTATAACGCAGATCCATGCAAATAATTTTTTTTTTTTTTTCCACAAAAATTATTTTTTAGCCCCTAGTTTTGTATTTTCCCAAGGGTAACAGGAGAAATTGGACCCCAAAAGTTGTTCTCCAATGTGTTCCGAGTACGCTGATACCCCATATGTTGGGGTAAACCCCTGTTTGGGCGCACGGGAGAGCTTGGAAGGGAAGAAGCACTGTTTTACTTTTTCAACACAGAATTGGCTGGAATTGAAATCGGACGCCATGTCACGTTTGGAGAGCCCCTGATGTGCCTAAACAGTGGAAACCCCCCAATTATAACTGAAACCCTAATCCAAACACACCCCTAACCCTAATCCCAACGGTAACCCTAACCATACCTCTAACCCAGACACACCCCTAATCCTAATCCCAACCCTAATCCCAACCGTAAATGTAATCCAAACCCTAACCCTAACTTTAGCCCCAACTCTAGCCCTAACCCTAACCCTAGCCCTAACCCTAATGGGAAAATGGAAATAAATACATTTTTTACATTTTTTTAATTTTTCCCTAACTAAGCGGGTGATGAAGGGGGGTTTGATTTACTTTTATAGCGGGTTATTTAGCGGATTTTTATGATTGGCAGCCATCGCACATGAAAGACGCTTTTTATTGCAAAAAATATTTTTTGCGTTACCACATTTTGAGAGCTATAATTTTTCCATATTTGAGACCACAGAGTCATGTGAGGTCTTGTTTTTTGTGGGACGAGTTGTCGTTTTTATTGGTAACATGTTCGGGCACGGGATATTTTTTTGATCGCTTTTTATTCCGATTTTTGTGAGGCAGAATGACCAAAAACCAGCTATTCATGAATTTCTTTGGGGGAGGCGTTTATACCGTTCCGCGTTTGGTAAAATTGATAAAGCAGTTTTATTCTTCGGGTCAGTACGATTACAGCGATACCTCATTTATATAATTTTTTTTTGTTTTGGCGCTTTTATACGATAAAAGCTATTTTATAGAAAAAATAATTATTTTGGCATCGCTTTATTCTGAGGACTATAACTTTTTTATTTTTTCGCACATGATGGTGTATGGCGGCTCGTTTTTTGCGGGACAAGATGACGTTTTCAGCGGTACCATGGTATTTTATATCCGTCTTTTTGATCGCGTGTTATTCCTCTTTTTGTTTGGCGGTATGAGAATAAAGCGTTGTTTTTTGCCTCGTTTTTTTTTTTTTTTTACGGTGTTCACTGAAGGGGTTAACTAGTGATATAGTTTTATAGGTGGGGTCGTTACGGACGTGGCGATACTAAATATGTGTACTTTTATTGTTTGATTTTTTTTTATTTAGATAAAGAAATGTATTTATGGGAATAATATTTTTTTTTAATTTATTTATTTAGGAATTTTTTTTTAATTTTTTTTTTTACACATGTGGACATTTTTTTTAAACTTTTTTACTTTGTCCCAGGGGGGGACATTACAGATCATTGATCTGGCAGTGTGCACAGCACTCTGTCAGATCGACAATCTGCTGTGCAGGGCTGCAGGCTTACCAAGTGTCTGCTCTGAGCAGACACTCGGTAAGCCACCTCCCTCCCTGCAGGACCCGGATGCCGCGGCCATCTTGGATCCGGGACCTGCGGCGAGGAGGGAGGTAGGAGACCCTCGGAGCAACGCGATCACATCGCGTTGCTCCGGGGGTCTCAGGGAAGCCCGCAGGGAGCCCCCTCCCTGCGCGATGCTTCCCTATACCGCCGGCACACCGCGATCATGTTTGATCGCGGTGTGCCGGGGGTTAATGTGCCGGGGGTGGTCCGTGACCGCTCCTGGCACATAGTGCCGGATGTCAGCTGCGATAGTCAGCTGACACCCGGCCGCGATCGGCCGCGCTCCCCCCGTGAGCGTGGCCGATCGCGTATGACGTACTATTCCACCCTTGGGAAGTAGGGCCCACCCCACATGGACGGAATAGTACGTCTAATGACAGAAAGGGGTTAAGGCTATGTGCACACGTTGCGGATTAGGCTTAGGAATTTCTGGTGTGGATTCTGCCTCTCCTGGCAGAAAACGCACCTGCGGTTTTTTGTGCGGTTTCGCAGCGGTTTTTTTGTGCGTTTTTGCTGCGGTTTTCTTGCGGATTTGCTGCGGTTTTTACCCCTGCGGTTTTCTATAATGGAGTGGGTACAAAAACGCTGCAGATTCACAAAAAAGAAGTGACATGCTACTTCTTTTAAACCGCAGCGTTTCCGCAGCGGATTTTCCGCAAAGTGTGCACAGCATTTTTTTTTTCTCATTGATTTACATTGTACTGTAAATCAATTGCGGATCTGCAGCATTTCTGCACCTCAAAAAACGCTGCGGATCCGCAGCAAATCCGCAACGTGTGCACATACTCTTAAGGGTATGTGCACAAGATGCAGATTTAGTGCAGAATTGGTGCAGAACTGCAGCAGATTTTTCTGCTGCAGAAACGCTGCAGAACTGCACTGTGATTTAGGCTGTGTGCACACGTTGCTGATTTTTTGCGTTTTTTTCGCGACAAAAACGCTATAAAACCGCAAAAAACAGCATACAATATGCATCCCATCATTTAGAATGAATTCCGCATGTTTTGTGCACATGATGTGTTTTTTTTCCGTGAAAAAAACGCATCGCGGTAAAAAACACACATGTTCATTAATTTTGCGTTTTTTTGCGGATTTCCCACTATAAAATGCATTGGGAAATGTCCGGAAAAAAACGCACCAAAACCGCGGCAAAAACGCGTCAAAACCGCGGCAAAAACGCATGCAGATTTCTTGCAGAAAATTTCAGGTTTTTCTCAGGAATTTTCTGCAAGAAATCCTGACGTGTGCACATAGCCTAACAATACAATGTAAATCAATGTGAAAAAAAAAGAAAAGCTGTGCACATGGTGCAGAAAAATCTGCACAGAAACGCTGCAGATTTCAAAGAAGTGCATGTCACTTCTTTTGTGCGTTTCTGCAGCGTTTCTGCACCCCTCCATTAATAGAAATCTGCAGTGGTAAAATCTGCACAAAAACTGCACAAAAACCGCATAAAAAACGCATAAACAATGCACCTGCGGATTCTGCCAGGAGATGCAGATTTAGTGCAGAAAATTCTGCACCACATTTCCTACGTGTGCACATAGCCTTAAGGGTACATAGCGGGTTACATTGCCCTACGTTTTTTATATTAGCATGCAAGTCTTTGAAGCATAAAACAATCAATACCTCCCCCTCACTTTTTTAAATAAATCTTTATCAATTATCAAACATGTTTTAAAAGTATGTTTTGTTTTTTTTAATGTTACTCATGAAACATTCTCCCACCACTCATCACTGGAGAGGAGGGGAGGGAGGGGAGAGAAAAAAAAACATACACAAACACATACACAGAAAAACTAATCCAAACCAATATAATTATTTTTCAAGGCTACTTAAGCTTTCAATCAAAATGTTCTATTTTGCAAAAAAAAAAATTGATAATTTTTGAAAATGCTATTACACTTTTCAAAAATTATGAGGCCATTCACAATTTCTCCAAGCTTCATAAGAAGTCTGCCATGCAGCTAAAACACTATCTAGTTTGGCTAGAAAGAAGAATTGTAACAGTAATCTCGTTTTGATAATCTGCATCATTATGTTGTCCCTGTAAGGGTATGTGCACACGTCAGGATTTCTTGCAGAAATTTCCTGAAGAAAACCGAAAATTTTCTGCAAGAAATCAGCATTTTTTTTTTTGAGTTTTTTTCCCGGTTTTTTCTCGTTTTTTTTTTTTTTTAGCATTTTGCAAGCGAAATTAGCTTGCAGAATGCTAAAGTTTTCCAAGCGATCTGTAGCATCGCTTGGAAAACTGATTGACAGGTCGGTCACACTTGTCAAACATAGTGTTTGACAAGTGTGACCAACTTTTTACTATAGATGCTGCTTATGCAGCATCTATAGTAAAAGATAGAATGTTTAAAAATAATAAAAAAAATTAAAAAAATGGTTATACTCACCTGCAGACAGCCGATCTCCTCAGCGGCGTCCGTTCCTATAGATGGTGTGTGTGTGCAGGACCTTCGATGACGTCGCGGTCACGTGAGCGGTCACATGAGCGGCCACGCGACCAATCACAAGACCGCGACGTCATCGCAGGTCCTTCACACACACTATCTATAGGAACGGAAGCGGCAGCTTGCACCGATGAGAGGCGGGAAGACTTCGGGGCCATCAGAGGGTTAGTATATGACTATTTTTTATTTTAATTCTTTTTTTTTTACCAATTATATGGTGCCCAGTCCGTGGAGGAGAGTCTCCTCTGCTCCACCCTGGGTACCAACCGCACATGATCTGCTTACTTCCCGCATGGTGGGCACAGCCACATGCGGAAAGTAAGCAGATCAATGCATTCCTAGTTGTGCGGAATCCCCGCAATTCCGCAATTTAATGAACATGTTGCTTTTTTTTCTGCGATGCGATTTTTTCGCGGAAAAAAAAGCAACATTTGCACAAGAAATGCGGAATACACTGTAAATAATAGGAGGCATATGTAAGCGTTTTTTTTCACGTTTTTATAGCGAAAAAAACGCGAAAAATACTGAACGTGTGCACATGGCCTCAGGGTGCCTTCTGATTACGTTAAGGCACCCATTCAGTAGCTCCAAAAACTCAGATGCAGTCTACTATATCTGAGTGTCTGCCTCCAATAGGAGTAAATGCAGGATAAATTGGACCCTAAACGTTGTTGTCCAATTTGTCCTGAGTATGCTGATACCCCATATGTGGGGGGGGAACCACTTTTTGGGCGCATGGCAGAGCTCGGAAGGGAAGGAGCGCCATTTGGAATGCAGACTTAGATGGATTGGTCTGCAGGCGTCACGTTGCATTTGCAGAGCCCCTGATGTACCCAAACAGTAGAAACCCCCCACAAGTGACCCCATATTGGAAACTAGACCTCCCAAGGAACTTATCTAGATGTGTTGTGAGAACTTTGAACCCCCAAGTGTTTCATTACAGTTTACAACGCAGAGCCGTGAAAATAAAAAAAATTTTTTTTCCCAAAAAAATGATTTTTAGCCCCCCAAATTTTCATTTTCCAAAGGATAACAAGAGAACTTCGACCCCAAAAGTTGTTGTCCAATTTGTCCCGAGTACGCTGATACCCCATGTGTTGGGGTAAACCCCTGTTTGGGCGCATGGGAGAGCTCGGAAGGGAAGGAGCACTGTTTTACTTTTTCAACGCAGAATTGGCTGGAATTGAGATCGGACGCCATGTCGCGTTTGGAGAGCCCCTGATGTGCCTGAACAGTGGAAACTCCCCAATTCTACCTGAAACCCTAATCCAAACACACCCCTAACCCTAATCCCAACGGTAACCCTAACCACACCCGTAACCCTGACACACCCCTAACTCTAATCCCAACCGTAAATGTAATCCAAACCCTAACCCTAACTTTAGCCCCAACCCTAACCCTAACTTTAGCCCCAACCCTAACCCTAACTTTAGCCCCAACCCTAGCCCTAATGGGAAAATGGAAATAAATACATTTTTTTTAATTATTTTTCCCTAACTAAGGGGGTGATGAAGGGGGGTTTGATTTACTTTTATAGCGTTTTTTATATCGGATGTTTATGATTGGCAGCTGTCACACACTAAAAGACGCTTTTTATAGCAAAAAAGTTTTTGCGTCTCCACATTTTGAGACCTATAATTTTTCCATATTTTGTCCACAGAGTCATGTGAGGTCTTGTTTTTTGCGGGACAAGTTGATGTTTTTATTGGTAACATTTTCGGACACGTGACAGTTTTCGATCGCTTTTTATTCCGATTTTTGTGAGGCAGAATGACCAAAAACCAGCTATTCATGAATTTCTTTTGGGGGAGGCGTTCATACCGTTCCACGTTTGGTAAAATTGATAAAGCAGTTTTATTTTTCGGGTCAGTATGATTACAGCGATACCTCATTTATGTCATTTTTTTATGTTTTGGCTCTTTTATACGATAAAAGCTATTTTATAGAAAAAATAATTATTTTGGCATCGCTTTATTCTGAGGACTATAACTTTTTAATTTTTTTGCTTATGATGCTGTATGGCGGCTCGTTTTTTGCGGGACAAGATGACGTTTTTAGCGGTACCATGGTTATTTATATCCGTCTTTTTGATTGCGTGTTATTCCAGTTTTTGTTCGGCGGTATGATAATAAAGCGTTGTTTTTTGGCTTTTTTTTTTTTTTTTCTTACTGTGTTCACTGAAGGGGTTAACTAGTGGGACAGTTTTATAGGTTGGGTCATTACAGACACGGCGATACTAAATATGTGTACTTTTATTGTTTTTTTAGATAAAGAAATGTATTTATGGGAATAAATTTTTTTTTTTCCTTTATTTAGGAATTTTTTTTTTCTTACTTTGTCCCAGGGGGGGGGGACATCACAGATCGCTGATCTGACAGTTTGCACAGCACTCTGTCAGGTCAGCGATCTGACATACAGCCATGCAGGCTTACTAGCGCCTGCTGTGGACCCGGAAGTACTCCCTGCAGGACCCGGATGCAGCCCCGCGGCCATTTTGGATTCGGGGACTGCAGGGAGGAGACGCTTGGTACAAGGTAAGTACATCGCCTTGTACCGATCGTCTCAGGGAAGCCCGCAGGGAGACCCCTCCCTGCGCAATGCTTCCCTGTACCGCCGGTACACTGCGATCATGTTTAATCGCAGTGTGCCGGGGGTTAATGTGTCGGGGGCGGTCCGTGACCGCTCCTGGCACATAGTGCCGGATGTCAGCTGCGATAGTCAGCTGACACCCGGCCGCGATCCCCCCGTGAGCCGATCGCATATGACGTACTATCCCGTCGGTGGTCATACGGGCCCACCCCACCTCGACGGGATAGTACATCAGATGTCAGAAAGGGGTTAAGCTCTAATGAAGTCCTCACTGTTATTAGGCTACTTTCGCACTAGTTCCGTGCACTGCATGTTGCTATGCGTCGTTTTGTAGAAAAAACGCATCCTGCAAAAGTGCTTGCAGGATGCGTTTTTTCTCCATAGACTTGCATTAGCGACGCATTGCCACACGTTGCAACTATCGTGCGTCGTGTTGCGTCGGTCCATCGCCACCATAAAACATTGCATGTAACGTTTTTTGGTGCGTCGATACCGTCTTTTCCGACCGCGCATGAGCGGCCGAAACTCCGCCCCCGCCTATCACAATGGGGCAGCGGATGCGTTGAAAAACAGCATCCGCTGCCCCCGTTGTGCGGCGCTTCCACAGTATGCGTCGGTGCGCCGCAACGTCGCATTGCGACGTGCAGTGCACGATGCTAATGTGAAAGTAGCCTTACTATTCTCTCTCTGTTCCCCGTGGTCGGATAGAACAAAACCCGTATGACTGATGGCCTGAGGCTTGTTTATAGGGACCCTAGAGACGCCCCGACCCCACAGTTTGCCACCTGTCTTCTTAGGTATTAATGTCGGGCAGCCAACTTGGAATTGACGGTCCTGCCAGTCTCTGAAGCAATGGCGTAGAGCACTTTACTCCCTCGGTATTCTGGCTACCGGAACGCGCACCAGAAGGATGCAGCTCCTCTCGTCTACTATCCTCTCTGGTATCTACTTGTTGCTATGCCTTCATTTCTCACTCACTAGAACATGCTTCCTTTCAATGTCTCTTTCCTAGGATGCTGCCGCACGTGGGGCAGGTGCAGCTCCGTGGACCCTCGTCCTCCTCAGACCAAAGTCTGGATCTGCTTGAGATCACTCCAGACAGCTCGGCCTGGAGACCTTTCTCTCCCGGCCTCCAGCTAGGAACTCACTCTGACTAACTTTCCCTCCAACTCCCAGTTTTACCTAACTGTGAGGAGTGGCCTAATAGAGAGAACCTTTGCTCCCCCTGGTGGCTGGAGTGTGAAGTGTGTGGTGTGTTTGTGATACCTGGACAGGGGCTCTCCTTTATTGCCTCCAGACGTAATGTTGCTCCCCCTGGTGGGAGAACAACATTACTGCAGCAACCAGGACTCTGGGGCGCTGCATTTTCACGGCAAAATCTTCTAAAATTCTATGATGCAGTTTGTGAGTTAACCATTCTAACCACACATTGGGCTGTTCAGACCCCAGCTTCTCGGAATTGGTGGGGGGGACCCCCAGCGATATAAGGATATGGGATCGCTTCCAAACATGGTACAACCCCTTTAAACAATGGTTGCGGAGCAGTGAACAACCCCTTTAAGAGATTCTGTGGCTTGCGGACAAGTTTCACGTGTATTGGGTCAGTGATAGAAGCTGTGCATGACAATAAGATAAACCAAGCTAGAATAACGAACAATAAAAAGAGACAATTTCAGAAGGACCACGGACATACCTGCCAGGGAGAGCTCAGGCCTCAGGAACACATGCGAGGCTCTGCAGATCATCAGCTCTGACAGACCAGGCAGACGTTTGCACGGTTTCCCATCTCCTGCAGCCTGTCCCAAGCGGATCTTTGTCTGCAGCTAAGGAGCCATTTTGTTGAAGCCTGTAAAGACAAGTGTTGGCTACATGTCAGGTCGCACACCAGCCGGCAGCAGTATTGGTGTCTCCATTCGTTATTTGGGTCACTGCACAGAAACGACGTTATCAATAGCTGCTGTGGCAACTAGTGTGAGTCTCCACACACAGGCTTCAGGTGCCAGGCTGCGCAAGCGCACTGACAGCCTACCTTGGTAGCATCTTCTGCGCATGTGCACTTTGTTGTCCCTACAGAGTGTTCGCACCCTGTGTAGCCGGGAGCGCGCACGCAGAGGACCTGGGAAGTAGAGGCGTTCGGGGGCGCCGCTGCGCTTCAACGTCCGGTGATGGCGGCCGTGTGTCGGAGCCCATGAGGCGGGGGACCGGGATACCGAACCGCGCTGCGGGGAAGCCGAGAACATCCGAAGCCATGGCGGGCGTGTTTGATATAGACCTGGACCAGCCCGAAGACGCTATTTCGGATGATGAATTGGAGGACGGGGTGAGTGGAAGCTGCACTCTGCTAGCAGGCCCCTGAGCGTGGAGGCCACACTGTGCATGTGACGCGGAGGCCGGGTGCCGGCGGCGCGGAGGCTGCTGGGAGATGGCTGGCTTTCTGCAGGCCCGCTGTCCCAGGCTTCAGAGCGGCACATGCTCCTATGCTGCCGAGATCCCCGCACACTAGGAATGCCATCTGTTCCCCAGCCAGTGCTTCCCATCAGTGGTCATGCTCCTATGCTGCCGAGATCCCCGCACACTAGTAATGCCATCTGTTCCCCAGCCTGTGCTTCCCATCAGTGGTCATGCTCCTATGCTGCCGAGATCCCCGCACACTAGGAATGCCATCTGTTCCCCAGCCAGTGCTTCCCGTCAGTGGTCATGCTCCTATGCTGCCGAGATCCCCGCACACTAGTAATGCCATCTGTTCCCCAGCCTGTGCTTCCCATCAGTGGTCATGCTCCTATGCTGCCGAGATCCCCGCACACTAGTAATGCCATCTGTTCCCCAGCCAGTGCTTCCCATCAGTGGTCATGCTCCTATGCTGCCGAGATCCCCGCACACTAGGAATGCCATCTGTTCCCCAGCCAGTGCTTCCCATCAGTGGTCATGCTCCTATGCTGCCGAGATCCCCGCACACTAGGAATGCCATCTGTTCCCCAGCCAGTGCTTCCCATCAGTGGTCATGCTCCTATGCTGCCGAGATCCCCCGCACACTAGGAATGCCATCTGTTCCCCAGCCAGTGCTTCCCATCAGTGGTCATGCTCCTATGCTGCCGAGATCCCCGCACACTAGGAATGCCATCTGTTCCCCAGCCAGTGCTTCCCATCAGTGGTCATGCTCCTATGCTGCCGAGATCCCCGCACACTAGTAATGCCATCTATTCCCCAGCCTGTGCTTCCCATCAGTGGTCATGCTCCTATGCTGCCGAGATCCCCGCACACTAGTAATGCCATCTATTCCCCAGCCAGTGCTTCCCGTCAGTGGTCATGCTCCTATGCTGCCGAGATCCCCGCACACTAGAAATGCCATCTGTTCCCCAGCCAGTGCTTCCCGTCAGTGGTCATGCTCCTATGCTGCCGAGATCCCCGCACACTAGTAATGCCATCTATTCCCCAGCCAGTGCTTCCCGTCAGTGGTCATGCTCCTATGCTGCCGAGATCCCCGCACACTAGAAATGCCATCTGTTCCCCAGCCAGTGCTTCCCGTCAGTGGTCATGCTCCTATGCTGCCGAGATCCCCGCACACTAGTAATGCCATCTGTTCCCCAGCCAGTGCTTCCCATCAGTGGTCATGCTCCTATGCTGCCGAGATCCCCCACACAAGTAATGCCATCTATTCCCCAGCCAGTGCTTCCCATCAGTGGTCATGCTCCTATGCTGCCGAGATCCCCGCACACTAGAAATGCCATCTGTTCCCCAGCCAGTGCTTCCCGTCAGTGGTCATGCTCCTATGCTGCCGAGATCCCCGCACACTAGTAATGCCATCTGTTCCCCAGCCAGTGCTTCCCATCAGTGGTCATGCTCCTATGCTGCCGAGATCCCCGCACACTAGTAATGCCATCTGTTCCCCAGCCAGTGCTTCCCATCAGTGGTCATGCTCCTATGCTGCCGAGATCCTTGCACACTAGTAATGCCATCTGTTCCCCAGCCAGTGCTTCCCATCAGTGGTCATGGCCACAGGCACAAAGGGAGCATTCCACTCTGGGGATCCAAGTCTCTGTAGAGAAAATCCAGTGTTAGCTGGCGCCTCCTGATTATGGGGCTTCAGTGTTACCTGATCATGCCCACTTAGAGTGAATTCTGGTAGCATAATAACAGTGGGGTCCTGGGATGCCTCAGGTTGGTCTCCCTGTGACATGAGCGCTGACCTGGAATGGCTGTGGCAGGGGCAGCTCATGAATTTGTGGGGGTCTGGTGTATGACACTTGCTGGATGTTGTACGATTGCCCTGACAACTGTACAATTGCATTTCTCCATATCATCAGACTAGGGTGTGACCATAAAGACCCTTTTTAGATAGGCTGGCAATCCCCACCACAGAAGTCCAATTCTTGCTCATGGGTTGATTTGTTTGTTTTTTTATATCTCTACATATCAGTCGTCTCTATGACTTCAGTGGCCTGTGTAATAAACAGAGAGGTACGGACGCTGCAAACAACTTGTATATAGTCATCTGGATGTGAAATCAGACAGCGTCAGTGGCTTAATGGTGTTGGAGGGGTACTAAGTGATCTGCAATGACTAAAGATTCTATACAATAGAGAACTGGCCCCTGTCTGACCAAAACCTACTGCAATTTTACATCACATGGACATAAGTAAGGGTACCGTCTCACAGTGGCACTTTGGTCGCTACGACGGCACGATTCGTGACGTTCCAGCGATATACTTACGATCTCGCTGTGTCTGACACGCTACTGCGATCAGGGACCCCGCTGAGAATCGTACGTCGTAGCAGATCGTTTGAAACTTTCTTTCGTCGTCAAGTGTCCCGCTGTGGCGGCATGATCGCATCGTGTAACAAAGGTGTGCACGATATTGTATACGATGTAATGGGTGGAGGAGCTTGATGATGTCCCGTACGACTTCTACATCGCAAATACGTCATGAAATTATCACTCCAGCGCCGTGCATTGCGAAGTGTGACCGCAGTCTACGACGCTGGAGCGATAATGGAGCGACGCTGGAGCGTCACGGATCGTGCCTTCGTAGCGACCAAAGTGTCACTGTGAGACTGTACCCTTACATAGAAACTTGCAGCAATTATTTCTCTCAATGTCTTTGGTTAGTAAAGCCTTGAGTGGTGTAACTGGCTCCTGAGGTCTGCAGGAATTCACACTCCGCTGCATACAAACATGTTGTACTTGTGGAGAAGCCTCCATCAGTCTTGTTGACAGTTCTGCTGGTGTGCACTGTGTGCTGTCCTTAGTGTACAGATTAGATAATGACTGTGCTCTGAGCTTTGCTGATTGTTCTTTCACTGAATTCCAACAATACATCAAAAGTGAGCGTACACTGCATGGACAAAAGTATTAGTACACCTCTTAAGGTACCGTTACACTAAACGACTTACCAACGATCACGACCAGCGATACGACCTGGCCGTGATCGTTGGTAAGTCGTTGTGTGGTCGCTGGGGAGCTGTCACACAGACAGCTCTCCAGCGACCAACGATCAGGGGAACGACTTCGGCATAGTTGAAACTGTCTTCAACGATGCCGAAGTCCCCCTGCAGCACCCGAGTAAACATCGGGTTACTAAGTGCAGGGCCGCGCTTAGTAACCCGATATTTACCCTGATTACCATTGTAAAAGTAAAAAAAAAAAAACACTACATACTCACATTCTGATGTCTGTCACGTCCCCCGCCGGCGTCCACAGGGTTAACTGCTTTCGGCAGGAGCGCTGCTTATGCACGCGCTGCTGCCGAGAGCTTCCCTGCACTGAATGTGTCAGCGCCGGCAGTAACAGCGTTGTGGATAAACTTGGCACACACATGATCAAATGAAAGTGAGATTTAATTGAAAGAGAGTACATACAATATTGACGTTTCGGTCTCAGATTAGACCTTCATCAATGTACCTCTCAGAGTATTTCACAGATTGACGTACTAATGGGAGATTAATCCCTCTGCTTGTGGCTGGTACAGCTATAAATAGCAGGCTACACTTGGTGCCGGTGCTGTGCTATGCGGACGCGGCTTCCACCGCTCGTCCTGCGACCCTGCTCTTAGTAACCCAATATTTACCCTGGTTACAAGTGAACACATCGCTGGATCGGCATCACACACGCCGATCCAGCGATGACAGCGGGTGATCAGCGACCAAAAAATGGTCCTGATCATTCCCATCGACCAACGATCTCCCAGCAGGGGCCTGATCGTTGGTCGCTGTCACACATAACGAGATCGTTAGCGGGATCGTTGCTACGTCACCAAAAGCGTGACGTTGCAACGATATCGTTATGTGTGACTCAGCCTTTAATAAATTCAAGGTTTCTTATCCAGTCCCACTGATGTGTAAAGTCAAGCTGCTAGCCATGCAGTCTGCCTTTACCAACAGTTGTGACGGAGTGGCTCATTCTACAGTGCTCAGAGTTCGAGCTACAGTATGTTACTGTAATAGGAGCGACTGTTGGAACTAGTCAGTGACTTTCTCTCCTAAATATTCCAGGATCAACTGATAGGGTGCAGACAGACGCCGTATCATGACCGCACCTCTCCTGACCTGAGCATGACAGTGTCATGTATTTTGATGCAGCTGTCACTCTCAGGTCAGGAGAGCAGAAAGCCAGTACAAGGATTTTGCTGTAATCATCGCCCGAGTTATATGGCCGGCGATCTACGTCTTTAGGCTATGTGCACACATTGCGGATTCGTGTGTGGATTTTTCCACACCGTTTTTTAAAAATCCGCAGGTAAAACATAGTGCGTTTACCTGTGGATTACCCGCAGATTTCGTGAGTGTTTTGTGCGGATTTCACCTGCGTTTTTACACCTGCGGATTCCTATTGAGGAGCAGGTGTAAAACACTGCGGAATCCGCACAAAGAATTGACATGCTGCGGAAAATACAATGCAGCGTTTCCGCGCTGCTTTTTCCGCACTATGGGCACAGCGGATTTGGTTTTCCATAGGTTTACATGGTACTGTAAACCTGATGGAAAACTGCTGCGAATCCACAGTGTCCAATCCGCTGCGGATCTGCAGGCAAATCCGCAACGTGTGCACATACCCTTAGGGTACCGTCACACATTGAAATTTCCATCGCTACGACGTTACGATTCGTGACGTTCTAGCGATATCGTTACGATATCGCAGTGTCTGACACGCAGCAGTGATCAGGGATCCTGCTGAGAATCGTACGTCGTAGCAGATCGTATGGAACTTTCTTTCGTCGCTTGATCACCCGCTGACATCGCTGGATCGTTGTGTGTGACAGCGATCCAGCGATGTCTTCGCTTGTAACCAGGGTAAACATCGGGTAACTAAGCGCAGGGCCGCGCTTAGTAACCCGATGTTTACCCTGGTTACAAGCGTAAACGTAAAAAAACAAACCGTACATGCTCACCCGTCGGTGTCCTTCAGGTCCCTTGCCGTCTGCTTCCTGCTCTGTCTGCCGGCCGGAAAGTGAGAGCAGATCACAGCAGTGCTGCGATCTGCTCTCACTGTGCGGCTGCACTCAGAGCAGGAAGCAGACGGCAAGGGACCTGAAGGACACCGACGGGTGAGTATGTACTGTTTGTTTTTTTACGTTTACGCTGGTAACCAGGGTAAACATCGGGTTACTAAGCGCGGCCCTGCGCTTAGTTACCCGATGTTTACCCTGGTTACCCGGGGACTTCGGCATCGCTCCAGCGCCGTGATTGCAACGTGTGACCGCAGTCTACGACGCTGGAGCGATATTCATACGATCGCTGCGACGTCACGGATCGTGCCGTCGCAGCGATGAAAATTTCAATGTGTGACGGTACCCTTAGAAGTATTATTGAAAAGTGGAAGAGTTTAGGTAAAGTGATAGAGTTGAGGTGTTTGGTGCCTAAGTCTGCAACGCTGACTCAATAACTAGAGTGTTCTACACCTTATCTGATCAGCTACGGCAGAGCACTCCACTGCGGAGAAGAATTACGCTATCCTTGCAGCAAACCGGCCCTGGCTTCACTCTCCCCACCATTATATATATCCAGAAGTGAGGGCTGTTGCTGCTCACACTTCCTCTTGATGTATATGCTTTGTCCGAAGGCATGGACAGTGAAGCCAGGGCTGATTGGCCACAGGAATTGCATGATGTAACCATGTCACAGAATCCCCGGAGAGCCAATGCCGACACCGCTGGAATGGAGCCTGCACCGAAGGTGAGTATTATTATTTTACAAGGGTAGAAATATAAAGATTGATAAAGGTTTGTCCTATTAGTTGCCTATTTGTTGAAGCGTGGTGGCACTGGTCTCGCTACACGCCGGGTATTCTGACAACGCTCACTGACAGTGCACTCTGTTGCCGACTCGTTGCTGCTGATCTGAGACAGTGCGTTATCATTGCAGACATCGCTCCGTGCATGTCGCACAGGGACTAGCCTAACCCCTGAAATTAAGGTCACTGATGACGTTTTGTTTCACGGAGAGGGCAGTGGTCCCATGATGATACTTTGTTTGATTATCTCATCATGCACTGGGATTGGATTCTGAAACAAAGTATCCTCAAAAAAGAAGTTGGAAAAAAAGAAAAGCAATTATGTAGTGTAGATGGGGAAGGACAGGGATTTTTAAATTCAAGTATATTAGAAAATAGTTTAGATTATGACATTGAGTAGATAGGGGTTTAGGGTGAAAATTAATTTGAAGTTCAGACCACACCCCATTAAGCCCCACGTACACAGCTGTTAGCCGAACGATCATTTGGCTGATGGCTACCTCTCCCAACTCCGCTCTCTGAGAGAAATGCTGTGAGACTCCTGGTAGAGGCTTATCTTATCAAGAACAAAAGGAATGGCAGTCTTAGGGTACCTTTACACAGTGCAATTTTGATCGCTACGACGGCACGATTTGTGACGTTCCAGCGATGCATTTACGATATCGTTGTGTCTGACACGCTACTGCGATCCGGATCCCCGCTGAGAATCGTACGTCGTAGCAGATCGTTTGAAACTTTCTTTCGTCGTCTAGTGTCCCGCTGTGGCGGCATGATTGCATCGTGTGACACAGGTTGTATACGATGTGCGCACGGTAACCAACGGCTTCTACATCGCAAATACGTCATGAAATTATCGCTCCAGCGCTGTGTATTGCACCGTGTAACCGCAGTCTACGACGCTGGAGCGATAATCATACGACGCTGCAACGTCACGAATCGTGCCGTCGTAGCGATCAAAATTGCACTGTGTAAAGGTACCCTTAGGGTATGTGCACACGTTCAGGATTTCTTGCAGAAATTTCCTGAAGAAAACCGGAAATTTTCTGCAAGAAATCCGCATTTTTTTTTTTGCGTTTTTTTTCCGTTTTTTTCGCGTTTTTTTAGCATTCTGCAAGCGTAATTAGCTTGCAGAATGCTAAAGTTTTCCAAGCGATCTGTAGCATCGCTTGGAAAACTGACTGACAGGTTGGTCACACTTGTCAAACATAGCGTTTGACAAGTGTGACCAACTTTTTACTATAGATGCAGCTTATGCCGCATCTATAGTAAAAGATAGAATGTTTAAAAATAATAAAAAAAATAAAAAAATGCTTATACTCACCCAGACATCTCCTCACCGGCGTCCGGCTCCTCTTCCTATAGCTGGTCTGTGCGCACAGGACCTTCCGTGACGTCACGGTCACGTGAGCGGTCACATGACCGCTCACGACCAATCACAGGACAGTGACGTCATCGGCAGGTCTTTCGCCGCACACCAGCTACAGGAACCGAACGGCAGCGTGCAGTGGAGGCGGGAAGACATCAAGGGTGAGTATAGGACTGTTTTTTATTTTAATTCTTATTTTTTGACCACTTATATGGTGCCCAGTGCGTGGAGGAAAGTCTCCTCTCCTCCACCCTGGGTACCAACCGCACATAATCTGCTTACTTCCCGCATGGTGGGCACAGCCCCGTGCGGGAAGTAAGCAGATCAATGGACTTCTAGGTGTGCGGAATCCCCTGCAATTCCGCATTTTAATGAACATGTTGCTTTTTTTTCCGCGATGCGGTTTTTTCGCGGAAAAAAAGGCTACATTTGCACAAAAAATGCGGAATACACTTAAAATAATAGGAGGCATATGTAAGCGTTTTTTTCGCGTTTTTATCACGTTTTTATAGCGAAAAAACGCGAAAAAAACGCGAAAAATACTGAACGTGTGCACATGGCCTTAAACCACACATGTTGTGGAGGCCCCCAGACACAGAATGTTCTGAGCCTGCTGACGTGCATTCAACCAAAATCTGTATTTCCATGAAGGCCAATAAAGACTTAATTGAGTGCCAGGCTCTTACACCAGTTTTTACAGGTTTGGGTTATGCAGTCTTCTGCAGATGTGTATAATCTTAATTTTGTATATGGACCATCCCATTTTCCATTGCATGTTATATGTTCATTGATTTCCAGGATGCTGTACAGTTTCATGTTGTGGTCTAAAATATTCTTTCACCCTGTACCACCAAAGACAGGCAGCTACATGATGACACCCCTAAGGCCATGTGCACACGTTCAGTATGTTTCGCGTTTTTTTCGCGTTTTTTCACTATAAAAACGTGATAAAAGCGCGAAAAAAACCGCTAACATATGCCTCCCATTATTTTCAGTGTATTCCGCATTTTTTGTGCAAATGTAGCCTTTTTTTCCGCAAAAAAATCGCATCGCGGAAAAAAAAGCAACATGTTCATTAAAATGCGGAATTGCAGGGGATTCCGCACACCTAGGAGTGCATTGATCTGCTTACTTCCTGCACGGGGCTGTGCACACCATGCGGGAAGTAAGCAGATCATGTGCGGTTGGTACCCAGGGTGGAGGAGAGGAGACTCTCCTCCACGGACTGGGCACCATATAATTGGTCAAAAAAAAAGAATTAAAACAAAAAATAGTCATATACTCACCTTCGATGTCTTCCCGCCTCTCAGCTGCATGCTGCCGCTTCGGTTTCTATAGCTGGTGTGCGGTGAAGGACCTGCGATGACGTCACGGTCTTGTGATTGGTCGAGACCGGTCATGTGACCGCTCACGTGACCGTGACGTCATGGAAGGTCCTGAACCACAACGGCATCTATAGGAACGGACGCCTGCAGGTGAGTATAACCATTTTTTTTATTATTTTTAAACATTCTATCTTTTACTATAGATGCTGCATAGGCAGCATCTATAGTAAAAAGATGGTCACACTTGTCAAACGCTGTCAGTCAGTTTTCCAAGCGATGCTACAGATCGCTTGGAAAACTTTAGCATTCTGCAAGCTAATTACGCTTGCAGAATGCTAAAAAAAAACGTGAAAAAAACGGAAAAAAAAAATGCGGATTTCTTGCAGAAAATTTCCGGTTTTCTTCAGGAAATTTCTGCAAGAAATCCGGACGTGTGCACATACCCTAACAGTGAGCAGCTCCACCACACACAAATGTTGAAATCTTGCACAGAAAGATAGTGTGAATGATGGTTACATAATTGTAATGAAATTCTGTTTATCTTTTTACAGAGCAATATTAATGAATTCATGGAGCATGGTGGCATGTCATATGAACTGTAAGTTGTTATGTGAGTAGTTTTATCTAAAAGTACTGCAGTCTAAAAGGTTCTTGTACTCTACACACAACATTATTTTAAAGAAACCATATTAAATACTAAAAAGCCAAAATAACAGTTAGGGTCTGATTCATCTGTGTATACCTGGTGTAAAACACTTTGAAATCTTAAATATTTGTGCAATGTGACAATGTTGCTATTTGGCGTATTCACACCAGCAGAGGACTGGGTGTGACTGTGTCAACCTGTCCATCATCAGATGTGACACCACTTCAGTGACGTAACCTACTCAAGAAACGTTACTCCAGTAGTTGCATTTGTGGTGAGACTCGTGCCTCAAGGTGCACATTCATTAAGTGGAGTGCACCTCTTAATTTCATGCATCTTACGCCACTACGCCCTTTCATTATGACTAGTATGTATAATGCCAGCCTTAGTGAATCGTCCCATTAGCGTCATTTTTTTTTTCACTGTCGATGATGTATTGTGTGAAGGTTTCCATCTGCATATACTTTTTGCTCCCAGTACATTTACTTTACTCTCAGGTTTGTTTTTCTTTACTAAGTTTAGACTTTTCTTTTATACTAAATATTACACATATTTATTTATTTATTTTTAACCGTAATTTGGATTCTTTTCTGTGTTTTTTGTGACCCCCGATTATTTTATGGAGCAGGTTTTAACTGCACACAAAAGACCTAATATTTTTGTATCCGCATCCATGCAGTTTAGGGTTGATGTCTTCCAAGTAATGCTGCATTTACACTGCCAACTTTGGCTCGTCAGTGCACCACATACACAATATATACTTATACACAAGTCATTCAGCACACATTTGCGGCAAAGAATTAAGGAGACAGAATGATCACTAATACGATTGCTCTGTCCCCTTACAGTATCATAATATTGGTAGCACGTCCGCTGTTTACACGGAGGGGTGTACTTCTAATTCTGATGTGTTATTTGTTTTTCGTGCCTGCATAAATGATCTGACCATCCAGTGAACAAACTTTGCTTATTCATTGGGCGATCCCTGACCTGTTTACTTTTCCACCATAAGAACAGTTGTCGGCCAGTGGTACATATTTTTGCCTTGGCCACAAATCCAATATTTTCCCTTTCAAGTGAACCCACAGAATCAACCTTGCTACTAGTATACAGGATTTGGCACACATTTTGTATACTTTATGTACATATCCAAGCGTTAAATGGTCTTGTTTTATTTCATGATATGTTCCATGTTAACAAACTTCCCTTTTTCTGCATTTAGTGGTATGGAGCATTGTGAAAAGTTTGAGATCTCGGAGACCAGTGTGAATAGGGGTCCAGAAAAGATCAGGCCAGAGTGTTTTGAGCTTCTTCGTGTTCTTGGAAAAGGTGGTTATGGGAAGGTAAGAGACCATATAATTTGTTTTTACTCCAAGTTTAGTGTTGCCATAACTTAAGCTGCCACAGGACTAAAAATTGGCTTTGCGTTTTTAGGAAATAAAGATTCAAGTGCTTCTGTAATGTTGCCTTCCCATTTAACCTGTTGGAAGAGGATCCATTCACCAGACCAGAGTTCTCAACCGTACCCCTCAGCATTCACTAGCATCTTTCCATGCCCAACTTAACATTGTTTTAGTGGCATTTTAAAGGGAAACTGTCATGAGGATTTTTTTTACTCAAACTAATGACATGTATGTACAGTCACTTCTATGCTGATTAAATCCATTTTGTGGTTTGAGAAATCCAGCGGTTGAATCATATACCCATGAGCTGCAAGTGCTTTTGGATGGAATGTGCACTTGCAGCTCTCCTGCTCCCCTTCCGTTTTCCCCGCCATCTGCCTCTAAGGATTTGTTGCTGACACTTCTTCACTGCTGATCTGCTTGTCTCCTCAGATGGGGCGGTGCATGCACAGATCAACTCACTGGGTCTGGCGACATCATGTGGACCTTACTGAGCATGCACTGCCCCAGACACTGCCTATGCATGCGCGCGATCACTTTCGTAGGATGCAGGTCGCTGAAGCAAGAGTGATGTGTCAGTCTAATGCAGGAAGCGGAGGATGTTCCACTCCGAAGCACTTGAGGTTCATTAGCATACAATTTCAATGCTGGATTTTTCAGAAACTGCGAAACTGATTTCTACAATCAAGATTTTGATTTAAACAGAATGAAGCCATCTGTACATTCATGCCTATAGTGTGAGGTATGAAACCCCCATAACTGGTTCCCTTTAATTTTTCAATAATGAATTTATTAATTGTGCTTTTTAACCCCCCCCCCCCCCACCGTTGTCAAAATATTTTTTCCTATTAGTTAATTTTAAGATTATTGTTTACAGCAGACACACTTAATTTTAAGATAATGTAAACTAACACTAGACAGCCTTAAAATGAGTTCAATTTATCACCATGGCTCATGCTGCTTAATTAAAGGGGTATTCCTGTCTTGTATATTTATTGCTCACTAGATGGAGGCCCGATGCTATTACATCGGGAGGGTGGTGACGTCCCGATGGGGGCAGCTTTTGCAGTACTGAGATTCTCTCGTCCCCAAGCCCCATATAATGCTGCATAAAGGTTGATTATGGCCCCATAAGATGCTCCATAGAAAATGTGCCCCATCTAATGCTGCATAAAGGTTAATAATGGCCCCATAAGATGCTCCATAGAAAATGTGCCCCATATAATGCTGCATAAAGGTTAATAATGGCCCCATAAGATGCTCCATAGAAAATGTGCCCCATATAATGCTGCATAAAGGTTGATTATGGCCCCATAAGATGCTCCATGGAAACATGTGCCCCATATGCTGCTGTGATAAAAAAAAAAAAAATAATAATTACATACTTACCCCTTGTCCTGAGCAGGCCCCCGGAACTTGCGATATTCACCTGTCCCCGTTCCACCACCGGTCGCCACTCAGTCTTCCGCGTCCTCTGCAGTGGCTGTTCAGGCAGAGGGCAGCGCGCACACTAATCGCGTCAACGCGCCCCCTGACCTGAAAGTGACAGCCAGAGGACACGGAAGATGGAGCGGTGCGCTGAGGTGGAACGGGGACAGGTGAATATCTGAATGCTCACCCTCCCCTGTTATACTCACCTGCTCCCGGCGTGGTCCCTGGCAGCTTCTCACTGTCAGATGGTCTCCAGAAGCCGACAGCTTCTTCCTATGTTCAGCGGTCACATCGTACCGCTGAACACAGGAAGAAGCTGCCGGCGCCGGAGAAGCAAGGACATGCAGAGATGCGCCGGGAGCAGGTGAGTATGATGGACAGCTGCCGCTCCCCTCCCCCGCTGACCCGGAAGGTTTGGCGATGACCCGCTGTTGGTACTGCGCAAGGGCCTGGGACCACCAGCGGGTGCCATATTGGAATACCCATCACTTGGGTATTCCAATATGGTGGTCGGCGTACTTCCGGTGTGGCGCGGTGGATTGTGGGATTCGAGGACATCCAGACGGAAGTGGATGACAGACGATTTAAGGCAATTATATAAATAGATCTTCTGGATGTGATAGTCGATACAAGTACCACCAACGTGACCTGCATGTCTCGTATAGTGCCTTGATGTAGTGGAGAGGTTGTTGGAATCTCCCCTTCACTCCACTATCAGCAGCTCCCAAGATAAATACAGGCCCCATTAGTGGCACCCACCTCTACTACAAATTTATGGCTTATCACTGGGTAGAATAGTTTTGCACTTTACTATATAGGGTTGTCCATCATCTAAAATGGCCTTAAGTGGTTTTACACTACTATTTTGTAAGAAATACTATTACTGTTGACAATATCGAATTACAAGAATACTGAGCAATAACAATATCAAGAAATATTATTGCCAACCTCAATATCAAATGATAAAAGTACTCTTGCGCAACAGCAATATTCTTATGTAGACTTAAGGGGTGGGCAGCAAAGAGAGCGCACTTAACAGGAGTCTATGAAAAGAAGTCCTGCCTAGAATCAAATGAACAGCATAAAACAAATTATAAAACAAGATTCAGATTGCAATACTTCATACAAGCAATACTCCTTAATTCCTTAAAGGGAATCTGTCACCCCCTGGGAAGCTTTTAAGCCATTACTATGGGCATACAGGTAGTAGAATAGTTAAGATAGTCTTATGTGTATGCCTTATAGCTGCAGTGTAGTTGTTGAGCAAATGAGCTTTAAACCTTTGTTAATGAGTTCTTCCAGGCTCCCAGTGCTTCGAAAGAAATCTCTGCTCTGCCTCCTCTCTTCATTACAAGACCACCCCCCTCCCATGCACATAACACTGCCCTGTGAGGTTTGGTGTGGTTTCCAGATGTTTTTGCCTGGCTCCTCAATTTCAACTTTTCAAAGTGGCAAATTTGTTTGCACATATGTACTCTCGAGCCTTTACTCTCAAAGTTTACTGTATCGGGCAACTTTTTTTCGCTCTAACAAGTCAGAAAACAGGGTAAAAACAGAAATAAAGAACGTTTTGTTTCATTTTTATGATTGTTTGCTATTTTGACAACTTTGGCACACAAAAGAAGTCCGCAAATACTATAAGTCAAAAGAAGAAAATGGAGTTAAAAAAATCACGAATGATTAATTGGCTCTTTAGCGCCTTTGACTTAAGAAAACAAGTATTTGTATAATCTTTATATTGTCTTTTGAACTTCCAGTGAGCAGGGGAAAAAAAACCTTTATCTATTGTGCAGGTTTTTCAAGTACGCAAAGTAATAGGAGCTCATACTGGGAAGATATTTGCCATGAAGGTACTTAAAAAGGTAAGTTGCATCTGTACACACAGTTTGTTAGATCTCAATGTTTCCCATAGATTGTTGCAAACATTCTTGTTTTAATTTGAATTGTCCTTTTTTAATAAGGTTAATCAATGCAGAATGGCATTAGAAGCCGTTTTCCTCTATACATCTGTTTTGAGTTCTTTGCTAGATCACATTTCCTTCCACTGTCCTCTTATGGAACTTGTACTTGTTAAATGAGGATAGAGGCATGCAGTAAGAGGGAAGCTAGATCTATAGCTATGCAAACACCTCTGGTGGGGTGTCACATGTAGACAGCTCCTGTCCATAAGTCCTCTCGGGTTCCTCATCCGAAACAGAATGTCAATCTGCATTTTAATGAGCTACTTTGTTTTCTGGCAGACTTGATCCATCTTTGTAATTTCTGGAATGATGACCATGTAATATTACGTTTCCCGTGCGGTAGCCTTCTGTGGCCATATACGCTGTTAGGGTATGTACACACGTTCAGGATTTCTTGCAGAAATTTCCTGACCAAAACCGGACATTTCTGCCAGAAATCCGCATGCATTTTTTTTCCGGAGCTTTCCCAATGTATTAAATAGCAGGAAAAACGTGAAAAATATTCAAAATTAATGAACATGCTGCTTTTTTTTACCGCAGTGCATTTTTTTCACAGAAAAAAAACGCATCATGTGCACAAAAATTGCGGAATGCATTCTAAATGATAGGATGCATATGTATGCGTTTTTATTGCGTTTTATAGCGAAAAAAACGTAAGAACGTGTGCACATAGCCTTAGAGGTTGAGATTTTGAATGATCAGCTGACTGCCTCAGATGCCACATTTTGAAATGGGAAGTCTCTGACATAACACCCTTTAAAGCAGCTCTAAATGTGAAGCATTAATTTGACCAGTCACTCTGTTAATCGTAGCCACTATTAGCCCTTTTATTCCGCAATAAAGATATGGGCCTTTTGATTTGGTGCTAATTATTATCTTTAACCTCTGGGGTAATAATGCAAAACAGCCTAAAGACATGCTCCCTAGTAAAGTCCATAAAATCGGCACTAAATTAAGAGGTCTCTGGAACTGTATTGCGGAAATAAAGGGAACAAATGCGGAATACTCGGGGGAGCAGTGGGTATAAAATAAGAGTAACATATCCAAGCCCTTTCCACTTCCTGCCAACTTCAACTCAAAAATATTTCACGGATCCGTACATTCCTAAACCAAGAATCTGCAAAAACCCTAGTCCATGCCCTCATCATCTCCCGCCTTGACTTCTGCAACCTCCTACTCTGTGGCCTCCCCTCTAAGGCTACGTTCACACATCCGTCAGTACGGGGCCGTCGCAAACCGTCGGCCCGACGTACCGACGGACGTTGTGCTAAATGTAGCACAACGTGGGCAGCGGATTCAGTTTTACAACTCATCCGCTGCCCATTGTGAGTTCCGGGGAGGAGGGGACGGAGTTTCGGCCGCGCATGCGCTGTCGAAAATGGCAGACCCAACGCACAAAAAAAGTTACATTGAAAGTTTTTTTTGTGCGTCGCGGCCGCCAAAACACGATACATCCGTTGCACGACGGATGCGACGTGTGGCCATACGTCGCAGTGCGTCGCTAATGCAAGTCTATGGAGAAAAAAAACGCATCCTGCGGTCAACTTTGCAGGATGCTTTTTTTGTTCTCCAAAACGACGCATTGCGACGTATCCCTAAAGACGGAAGTGTGAAAGTAGCCTTAGGCTGCCATCACACTAGCAGTATTTGGTCAGTATTTTACATCCGTATTTTTAAGCCAAAACCAGGAGTGGAACAATTAGAGGAAAAGTATAATAGAAACATGCACCACTTCTGCATTTATCACCCACTCCTGGTTTTGGCTTACAAATACTGATGAAAAATCCTGACCAAATACTGCTAGTGACACGGCAGCCTTACACTCTCGCACCCCTCCAATCTAATCTAAACTCTGCTGCCTGACTAATCCACCTGTCCTCCCCCTATTCCCCGGCCTCTCCCCTCTGTCAATCCCTTCACTGGCTCCCCATTACCCAGAGACTTCAGTACAAAACCCTAACCATGACATACAAAGTCATCCACAACCTGTCTCCTCCATACATCTGTGACCTCGTCTCCCAGTACCTACCAGCACACAACCTCCGATCCTCACAAGATCTCCTTCTCTACTCCCCTCTTATCTCCTCTTCCCACATTCGCATACAAGATTTCTCTCGCGCATCACCCCTACTCTGGAACCCTCTACCCCAACATATCAGTCTCGCGCCTACCGAGGAAACCTTCAAAAAGAACCTGAAGACCTACCTCTTCCGACAAGCCTACAACCTGCAGTAACCACTGATCCACCAAACCGCTGCATGACCAGCTCTATCCTCACCTACTGTATTCTCACCCATCCCTTGTAGATTGTGAGCCCTCGCGGGCAGGGTCCTCTCTCCTCCTGTACCAGTCGTGACTTGTATTGTTTAAGATTATTGTACTTGTTTTTATGTATACCCCTCCTCACATGTAAAGCGCCATGGAATAAATGGCGCTATAATAAATAATAATAAGAGTAAAACCTGGTCATCTATGTCATGGTGACAGGTTCTCTATAATGTGGACATTTTCCTATCTAGACTCATGTACTGTGTGATTTTCTCCTAGGCTATGATTGTGCGGAATGCAAAAGACACGGCACATACAAAGGCAGAACGTAATATCCTGGAAGAAGTGAAGCATCCTTTTATTGTGGATTTAATTTATGCCTTTCAAACTGGTGGAAAACTCTACCTCATTCTGGAGTATCTTAGCGGTCGGTCACTTTCTGCAACTAAAAAATGTCTGGCCTCAAACACATTGGTCTTTTTTTTTTTTTTTTTTTCCAGGTTTTTCATTTCAAACCTTTCAAACTCGTATTTTTATTTAGGTGGAGAACTCTTCATGCAGTTGGAGCGTGAAGGGATCTTTATGGAAGATACTGCCTGGTGAGTAATATCTGTAACTGATGCAGCCATAAACCACTTCCTCTTCTATGAGACAGTGTTGCCCAATATCCTTTCATCCGATACTATTGTAGCTTCTGTTTCCTTTTTTAACATAAGTGAGGTGTATTTATGTATAACAAATTTAGCCAGAAATAAAGTGTGATCCTAAGATGGTAAGCCCTAGCCACAGGATAGCGAATAACTTGCTGATTTCTGGGGGTCCGATCACTGGGCTCCCAGAGATCCCAAAAATGGGGCTCTGGAATCCAAGGACTGGACTTGGCAAACCTACACCGTGTATGGAACAGAGCTATGGTGCACGTTTCATTGATTGTTCATAGGACTGCTGGGAATAGCTGAGTGTTGTGACCTGGTTTTTCCTTGATATTCACGGACCCCCAGTGATCCCCTATGTATATGGGATAGTTTACTATCTTGGGAATAACCCTTTAACTTAAAAATAGATGTATAAGAATGGCAGTAAAAAGTTTGTGAGTGGCGTAAGTTGCCTCTTTCATTGCAGTTTAAAAAGTAGTAGTATTTTTCTAGTTTTTTTTACTTCACCTAAAAAAAAATATCTTAGTAACTGAGCCAAAAAGCATAGCAATATAAAGATCAAAAAAGAGGAGGAGCTTTCAATATTGACCACGTATAAAACAAATAATTTTATTGAACAAACATGTAGAATACCAGAAATGGGTACATATAAAAAGTGAGAAACCACAGAAGAGGCAAATGGTGGGTATGCCTGGCTGTTCATTTGCAAATAGTAATCAAATGATTTGGGCATAACTAAAAAGCTCAAAGACCATGGTATAAGGTAATCGGTGAAAAGTCTAGCACTATTATTTCGGTATAGCATTCCAAAATGTAACCAACTGAGAGTTAAGCTATGATATTTCTACACGCCACACATATTACATCAGATATACATACAAATACACACATGAACAATAAATACTTAATTACATTTCGCATAAAGTTACCTTTAAAAAAGATGTCCAGGGGCTCACCACACCTGACACACGTTTTACAATGAAATGGACTAGGCATTACTATTTTAATATGAACATCCAGGCATACCCACCATTTGCCTCTTGTGTGGTTTCTCGCTTTTTAGATCTACCTATTTCTAGTTTTATATGTTTATTTAATATAATTGATTTTATAAGAGGCCCAAGTTTAAAGTTCCTTTTCCTTTTTTGTTGTATGTGTGTGTATATATAATATCTGTGTGTATGTAGAACTATAATTTTAAAAACTGGGGATCTGAAACTGTGATCACTTCTTCTATTACTAAAGTACTGACTTCAACATTTTAAGGGGTTTAAAAGGAGCAATCAGAGCTTTGTTGTATAACAAGTTTTCAGATCATCTTTTGTGTCATTTGGATTATAATAAAGATATTACTTTGAAGTTTAAATATAGTTTCTTGACCTCTTCACCATCAGTCAGTTATCGTGTAACCCATCTGCCGGGTATGATACAAGCTCAGTCCTTGAGGCTGGATTAGACATGCACCGTACATGTACGCCAGATGCCGGGAAAGATTTAAGAAGTAATAATGCGTGTAGCCATGTTTTTTTCCTAAGCTGGTACTAGCCAGTGTTTAGAGCGCTTAGGCAATTTTGAGATTTTTTTGCAGCTTAACTGATGGATATTAACTATGTAGTCAGGTAGACACTGGGGGGACATTTGTGTATGCATGCTTGTAAAGCAAAGATATTTTGGAACACGTTCATTTTGTGCAAAAAAGTTCAAATTTTTTTTGTTTTTTGCTTATTTTTTTACACTTCTTTTTACAAAGTTTCCCTTTTTGAAGAAAGGGTGTTGCCTCTTAAACATTCCCGATTGAGTATTATGCTATCTTGCAGACTGCAACTTTCCCTTGATGTACAAATAAGGCTAGGTTCCCATTGCGCTAATGGGTGAGCGCTAACGGACAGCGTTGCACGGCGAAATTAACGCCGTGCACCGCGTCTGTTAGCGCTCTCATTGCCAGCAATGTTTAAGCGCATTGCTAGCGCGTGTCATTTTCGGCACGCGCTAGCGATGTGCCGTTCTTTTGCAGCGTGCCTCGGACGCTGCTTGTAGCGTCCGCGGCGCGCCCGAGGTCCGTTCCCCGCTCTCGCAGATCGGGGATCTGCGCTAGCGGGGACGTTTAACGCGACCCCTTAAAAGACATTGCGTTAGCGCAATCCGCTAGCGCTAAACGGATTGCCCTAACGCAATCTGAACCTAGCCTTATGCTTCAAAAAGGATTCATAAGCCCAGCCCTCATTCTCTAAAACATGTTATAGTTTGATGTTAACAAGCTACCTCTTAGATAAACTTATAAATGGCCAATGATATTTAAATGAATATATTTTTTTCTGTTCTGAATCTGTATATGAAAGTTATATCATTCCTTGTTTATTTTCAGCTTTTACTTGGCTGAGATCTCAATGGCTTTGGGACATTTGCATCAGAAAGGAATAATTTATCGTGACCTGAAACCGGAAAACATCATGCTTAACCATCAAGGTGGAAACACAGCAACTTGCGACTCTCCAACTTATTTTTTATTTTACATAGATGCAATTCAACAGCAGTCTGCTCACTACTTCAGAATTTTGAACAGAAGCAGTCCCACCCCAGACATTTAATATTTATAGAACATTTCCAGAATATGGCATGCATATTCAATGACTCAACACCCCTTTAACTTAGACTTGGCTTATTCACACTTGTTTATTAGAGAACTACCATATTTTTCGGACTATAAGACACACCGAGGTTTTAGAGGAGGAAAATAGAAAAAAAAAGTATAACAAAAAAGTTGGTCATGATGAACTGTTACGGGGGGTGATCTGCCGCTGATACTGTTATAGGGGTAATGTCCTCCAATTCTGTACTAATGTGACCCATCCTGGTGTGTATATACATATGCCCCCCCCTATCCAGCTGGTGTGTATATACATATGCCCCTCTATCCAGGTATGCATGGCCCCAACTATCCAGGTATACATGCCCCAACCCCCCCCGATCCAGGTATACAGGTTCCACCCCCAACTCAAGTATACATGTCTGCGGAAATTTCCACGGCAATTCTGCAACTCTTGCCGGGGGTATATCGCATGCAGAATCTGCATGCATATTCCTGCTAAACACTAGCGTTTTGCAAGCGTAATTAGCTTGCAGAATGCTAGCGTTTCGAAGCGATCTGTAGCATCGCATGGAAAACTGATTGACAGGTTGGTCACACTTGTCAAACTTGAAATGGAACTACATTTTTATGCAACTTGTATCTGCAGAAAAAAGTGCAATGCAGTCCTGATAGGTGGCACTAGAGTTCAAGTCCTCTTCCTCTAGAGACTATTTGCATGTTTGATTTACAGAGGAACATTATATGGCCTATAAGTCTCCTTACGCCAACTTGGCACTCTCTACAACGAAAAACGTTCCCCAATAATCCCACAGTCTGAAGCCTCTTATTTAACCAAATCAGATCTCCTGCTTTGCACTGATGAGGGGCAAACACCAGAAAACCTGTCAGCAAGTGGAGTGTGTGATTTGGCTTAGGCTGGTTTCACACTTGCGTTTTTATCTGCATGCGTTTTTAAAAAAAAACGCATGTGTGAAAAACGCATGTAAACGCGGTAAAACGCATGCGTTTTTAGACACATGCGTTTTTATAGAAAAGCACAAGAAAACACAAGAAAACCCTAACCCTACCCCTAACCCTAACCCTAAACGTGACTGAAATACGTGGCACTGAAATACGTGCAACTGAAATACGTGGTACTTAAATACGTGGCACTTAAATACGTGGCACGTGGCACTTAAATACGTGGCACTTAAATACGTGGCACGTGGCACTTAAATACGTGGCACGTGGCACTTAAATATGTGGTACTTAAATACGTGGCACTTAAATACGTGGCACTTAAATACGTGGCACGTGGCACTTAAATATGTGGTACTTAAATACGTGGCACTTAAATACGTGGCACGTGGCACTTAAATACGTGGCACGTGGCATACGTGGCACTGAAATACGTGATACGTGGCACTTAAATACGTGGCACTGAAATACGTGATACGTGGCACTTAAATACGTGGCAATATGACTGTCAGAAAATGTTCATTAAACGGTTAGGGGTGAGGTTAGGGGTAGAGTTAGGGTTAGGGTTTGGATCCCTTTATCACCTTGATGGTGGTGGGTGGCTTTTCAGTGTGTTTTCTGGTTTTTTTCTATAAAAACGCATGCGTTTTTAGCGCAAACAAACGCATGTGCTTAAAAACGCATGCGTTTACATAGACAGCAATGCATTTTTTTGCCGCGAAAAAACGCATGCGTTTTTTCGCGGCAAAAAAACGCGCAAGAAAATACTGCAGGTAGCATTTTTGAAAATGAACGCATGCAGACAAAAAACGCATGCGTTTGAAAACGCGATCAAACGCATGTGCAAAAAAACGCATGCGTTTTCAATGTTAAATATAGGGAAAAAAACGCATGCGTTTTTTGTGCAAAAACGCTGCAGACAAAAACGCAAGTGTGAAACCAGCCTTATTCTCCCAAGTCATATGGTAAGACTTGTGAAAGGGTCAATATTGACTTTATTAAGGATTGCTACATCTGATAGGTGGTGCTAGATTTTAAATCTTGATAAATCGGAAGCATCTTATTCAAGCGGACACTTCATCAAGAATCCTGTAGAAAACACCCATCTGGATAAGTCTGGGCACAAAATGCCGGTCTTGATGAATTGGGGCCTATGTACATAGTGATCTGTGTAAACTTTTACAGAAATAAGCGGTTATCTGTTTTTGAAAGTAAATCTCTTTTGAATTCTTCTTTAGGACATGTGAAGCTAACAGATTTTGGACTTTGTAAGGAATCCATTCATGATGGCACAGTAACGCATACGTTTTGTGGCACAATAGAATACATGTGAGCTTTCTATTTTCATTGTGTTTGTACTAGTTATTCGTAGGACTTGTGCTGTATGGACAGGGGCATCTCCTTGGTCCATGTAGTCAAATGTGGTCTTTGCTTTTGCATTGTGATTGTTCTCGCACACTTTTTATACAGAAATAAAAACATAAATTCAAAAATAAGAAAGGTTTTGCCCCTATACACATATATTTTCTTAAAGTGAACACCAAGCGTATTATGAAAATACCATTTCATTGGTTTAGTGGATGATTACATAATACATATGAAGCTTTTTTTCATCTTGTTAGTAGAAATAACAAGGAAGCCCTCTCTATATGACAGTCGGAGAGCGCATGCATAGATATTTTTGCTAAAACCCCTTAAATTAAACCTGAAAGTCTACACTTCAATTACATCTCAGTTGTTTATTTTAAATCCAAACTGGTGACACACACAGCCCAAATCGCATAGATTTGTGGACATAACTGTATTTATTTATTTATTTATTTATTTTTACTAATTTCTATGTTTGTTATAACCTGGGGTCTAGTGAGACCCCAGAACATAAGGGTACCGTCACACAGTACCATTTTAATCGCTACGACGGCACGATCCGTGACGTCGCAGCGATCGTATGAATATCGCTCCAGCGTCGTAGACTGCGGTCACACGTTGCAATCACGGCGCTGGAGCGATGCCGAAGTCCCCGGTAACCAGGGTAAACATCGGGTAACTAAGCGCAGGGCCGCGCTTAGTAACCCGATGTTTACCCTGGTTACCAGCGTAAACGTAAAAAAAACAAACAGTACATACTCACATTCCGGTGTCTGTACCCCGGCGTTCTGCTTCTCCACTGTGTAAGCGCCATAGCCGGAAAGCACAGCGGTGACGTCAGACGTCACCGCTGTGCTCGCTTTCCGGCCGGTGCTCACACTGCAGAGAAGCTGAGACGCCGGAGGACAGACACCGGAATGTGAGTATGTACTGTTTGTTTTTTTTTACGTTTACGCTGGTAACCACGGTAAACATCGGGTTACTAAGCGCGGCCCTGCGCTTAGTTACCCGATGTTTACCCTGGTTACAAGCGAACACATCGCTGGATCGCTGTCACACACAACGATCCAGCGATGTCAGCGGGTGATCAAGCGACGAAAGAAAGTTCCATACGATCTGCTACGACGTACGATTCTCAGCAGGATCCCTGATCGCTGCTGCGTGTCAGACACTGCGATATCGTAACGATATCGCTAGAACGTCACGAATCGTACCGTCGTAGCGATCAAAATGGTACTGTGTGACGGTACCCTAAGGAACATTCAATTTGCATCAAATTACTTCCCTGCAATAGGATAGAGGGGGGGGTAGAGAAGCTTGGGTATACTAGCATTTACTGAAGACTGGGGGAAGTATAATAAGGTTTTTTTCATAGGTTAACCAAACATGCAAGTCTCCAAATATTCCCATGTTGCTACTGATAACAGCGATCATAGTACCTGTGTGGTTTTAGTTCTAACAGATTGCTTTAATGTTATTGTTATTGTTTTTTTTTATGAAGTCTATAAATACTTTTAATCTTATTTTTCAGGGCTCCAGAGATTCTGATGAGAAGTGGCCATAATCGTGCAGTGGACTGGTGGAGTTTGGGAGCCTTGATGTATGACATGCTAACTGGAGCTGTAAGTGTGAAGATGTTTGTGCAGTAAAAAAAACATCTGCAATCTATACTAGTCTGCTGGCATGTCCTAATGAGTAGCATAGTATTACCTACCGATAGTATTATCTACCAATATGCATGTACTTCTATGTCGGAATGTAATTCTTGCGTGATGCTATAGATGTGGCCACGAAATGGCTGAAGATATACAACCCAAATGCCAAAAAAGTTGGCACGCTGTGTAAAATGTGAAGAAAACATGAATGCAATGATTTAGAAATCCTTTATAGCAATATTTTAATCACAGCAAAACCTTAAACCACATCAGAAATTGAAAGTGAGATACTTTTCCATTTCATTCAAGAAAATTCTGTCATTTAGAAAATGATTGCAGCAATGCATCTCAAAAACCTCACTCAAGACAGGTGTAACAAATGGCTGGAAACGTGGTACTAATGAAAAAAACAGCTGTAGGGTTTGTCTAATAAGTCACATGACTGTATAAAAAACATCATGCTAGAGAGGCAGAGTCTCACAGAAGCAAAGATGGTTAGAGGTTCAGCAATCTGTGAACTAAAAGTATCTAAAAATTGTGGAACAATTTCAGAAAAATGTTCAACGTAAAATAGCAAAGGGATGTCAAACTCCAATAAACAGAGAGCTATAATTAAAACTTGAACAAAGTTGCAGGCCAACCTTGATATATATTTAAAAAAAGTCTTCAATTGGAAATTTTTCCTTATCAAATATAATGATGAACATTTTCATATGAAAACAAACCTAAAGTGGTTGTCCCACGCACAAAATACATTTTAATTAATAGATCTTGGAATAAAATATTGAAATAATTTAATATGGAAGAGTAGTGAAAAGCATATGACCCAATAGCCTAATTTAAATATGTAATAACGAAGGATAAAAAACCTTTAATGGTGCAAATAATAAAGTATGATGCAAACAAAAGTACCCCCAAGCACAGTATCATACCCGCACAGTAAATTCCTCCACAGTACCCTCCACACGCACGGTATGATAACCCTACTGTACATGCTCCCTCAATCCCCCAGACAAAAACGGTGACCCCATCACAGTTTGATTTTCCTAATGTAATCCCCATACAGCCCTCAATGCAGCATAATGGCCACAAAAAGTTCTCCATGCAATATAATAGGCTCTGCATAGTCCTCCTTACATTACAATGGCCCCACATAGTTCTTCATATAGTATAATGGCCCCACATAGTGCTCCATGCGGTATAACGGGCGCCACATAGTGCTCCATGCGGTATAACGGGCCTCACATAGTTCTCCATGCGGTATAATGGGCCCCACATAGAGCTCTATGCGGTATAATGGGCCCCACATAGAGCTCCATGCGGTATAATGGGCCCCACATAGAGCTCCCTGCGGTATAATGGGCCCCACAGAGAGCTCCATGTGGTATAATGGGCGCCACAGAGTGCTCCATGCGGTATAATGGGCGCCACAGAGTGCTCCATGCGGTATAATGGGCGCCACAGAGTGCTCCATGCAAGTATAATGGGCCCCACAGAGAGGTCCATGCGGTATAATGGGCGCCACAGAGAGCTCCATGCGGTATAATGGGCGCCACAGAGTGCTCCATGCGAGTATAATGGGCCCCACAGAGTGCTCCATGCAAGTATAATGGGCCCCACAGAGAGGTCCATGCGGTATAATGGGCGCCACAGAGTGCTCCCTGCGGTATAATGGGCCCCACAGAGAGCTCCATGTGGTATAATGGGCCCCACAGAGTGCTCCATGCAAGTATAATGGGCGCCACAGAGAGCTCCATGCGGTATAATGGGTGCCACAGAGTGCTCCCTGCGGTATAATGGGCCCCACAGAGAGCTCCATGTGGTATAATGGGCCCCACAGAGTGCTCCATGCAAGTATAATGGGCCCCACAGAGAGCTCTATGCGGTATAATGGGTGCCACAGAGTGCTCCCTGCGGTATAATGGGCCCCACAGAGAGCTCCATGTGGTATAATGGGCGCCACAGAGTGCTCCATGCAAGTATAATGGGCGCCTCTATTCTTGATAACCAACCTTGCAGAAGCTGACAGCTGGGGGCAAGCCGGACTGGCCATCTGGCAATTCTGGCAAATGCCAGAAGGGCCTGTCTGGTCATGGGCTGCCTTGTCTGCTACATTGTTAACAGAATCGGTGTTCTCAAGACACCTATACTGTTAAGAGTTATGATGGAGCACAAAGTCGGTATCATTAGAAATATTGGTGTTGTAGAAAATCTTCTTTTCCTCCATCGAGAGTAATATTAATAATATATTTCATCTGGTGCTTGGGGACGGGGACAACATGGGCATGTGTGATTTCAAATGCCAGGGCTGAATTTCAGCCCCAGTCCGTACGTGGCTGGGGGTTGCAGTTTTTTATGGTTGGTTCAAGAAAATAGAGGGGAACCCATGTCGGGTTTTTCATTCATTTATTTCCAAACAATCGCAGCCGGCGGCTGTGGAATACCCCGATCATCCGCACCTACTGTCACTGTTATTAGTGGCAGCAGGTGTCGGATGATGGGGGTAAGAGTCCCAAAAGCCCCCACCTGCTGTCATTCGGACTTTAATATAACGCTCATCATTCTCCTCTGATCGCCGGCTGAGCAGTGGAGAATGAGAGCTGGCTTCAGCACCAGCCGCCGGGGAACAGCACTTACTGTAGTGCTTCTTCCCCTGTGCTGATGCGTGTCACACGGAGGACATCAATGTGTGTTCTACGTGTGCTGGGCGTTCTTCTGTCTGTGCTGGCAGTAAAAAACGGACATGTCAGCGTGTTTTGCCACGGACACACACTGACATGTGCACAGACCCATACATTTCAGTGGGTCTGTGTGTGTCTCCGGTATGTGTGAAAACTCGCCACTTGTACCGTAGACACGGACGTGCAAAGAGGCCTTACATTAAGGTTGGAAGACATCATATTCCTTATTTGCAATGAGGCTGCAGAGTTTGGTACATGTCATATATGTAGGATAGGCCTGCTAAATGTCCTAAAATCTCATAAGCATTGTTAGGTTTTATGTGGGACTGGCTATCCACTTCCAGTGTATTTGTTAAACAAGTTTTTTTTTTTTTTTTCCCCCTTCAGCCACCATTTACTGGAGAAAATCGTAAAAAGACTATTGACAAAATTCTTAAGTGTAAACTTAACTTGCCCCCCTACCTCACCCAAGAAGCCAGGGATTTACTTAAAAAGGTAGGTACTGGTATTTCCACATCTACTGATACAAATTCACATTATGGGCACCTTCTGATACCTCTTTACAAGCATTTATTGTGATTGTTATTTTTTTCTAATTACATTTTTGAAGATCTGTGCATTTGAAAAAACATCCCATAACCTTAAAGGGAACCTGTCACCCCCCCAGGCGTTTTTAACTAAAAGAGCCACCTTGTGCTGCACTAATGCTGCATTCTGTCAAGGTGGCTCTTTTAGTTGGGGTCCCTTCCAACGCTGAAATATTCATTTTTATAATTTGCCCCTCATACCTGTAGTCTGTCCGGGGGGCATGTCTTTTCCCCCAAGACACAAACGCCTCCGAGCCATCACTCGGCCCCTCCGGGCGCCGCCTCCTCTACAGTCATTAACGTCCCCGGCGCCTGCACTGTAAGTTTTTGTTTTTGTTTTTTCGGGCATGCGCAGTTTGCGCTTCCCTTCGACTCCCATCACATGATGGGAGCTTACAGCACAGGCGCCGGGGATGTTAATGAAGGCAGAGGAGGCAGCGCCCAGAAGGGCTGAGTGATCGCTGGGAGGCGTTTGTGTCTGGGGGAAAAGATGGGCCCCCTTGACAAACTACAGGTAGGAAAGGCAAATTATAAAAAGGAATATTTCAGCGTTGGTAGGGACCCCAACTAAAAGAGCCACCTTGACAGAATGCAGCATTAGTGCTGCACAAAGTGGCTCTTTTAGTTAAAAACGCCTGGGGGGGTGACAAGTTCCCTTTAAAAATGCGCTGTATGTAGACTTTTTTTTTTCTATACACTTTAATTTCTGATAGTGTTTTTGAACAAAAAGAAACCACTTTGAAAAACAGTCTGAAGACCATTTCTCCATTTCTGTTCATGTGCTCCTTTAGGACTTAAGTATGTTGTATGTGGAATTCCATGTTGAGGACCTTACTCTCAGAGGCAGGGTAGAAAGATTTGAGAGCTGCACATCTCCTATTGCTGACTCAGTATGTCATTGTATTACATAACAACCACTTCTCTGAATGCTAGTCATGTGATATTACACCTTCCCTACAGCACTTCCGCACCATAATTGTCTGCTTGCTGGGAGCTAAACCCACGGTAAAAAGCTGTTTGCTGCACTGTTTGCAGCCTTGATGCAGATGACACAACTAGTGATGAGCAAGGTGTTATCTGAGCATGCTCATGTGCTAACCCGAGTCTTCGGCATGCTGGAAAAATATGTTTGAGGCCACGAGACATGCAGTCGCGAGGACTCTAACATATTTTTCAAGAACACCGAAGACACTCGGTTAGCACACGAGCATGCTCAGATAACACCTTATCCAAGCACGTTTGCTTATCACTAGACACAGTTCGTTAAAAACAGTGTAAATTCAGCCCGGAAGAGTTTTCTCACTTTTGTCATCGATGAAATTTGTGTGCGAGACTGAAGTTGCTTTTACATTTTGATCATATTGAGCCCCGTACTGATTCTTATAGGCTTACATTGTAAAAGTGATTTTTGGCTCACACATAAACCCTAATGTGACTCAGTGAGTGATAAAAGGACCGTAGAGGCGCTAGAAACTTTGGAAGAGAAGTATCTTATTCTACTACATTACACATTAACACAGGTTTTGGGGAAATATTCCCTGGGGGGGGCTTTAAAGACAGGTCTATTATGGGCCATGAGGACCAAGAAATGTATTTTAACTTATCACTGTGTTCCAAGTGCCGTATCTTGTGTAACAAGTTGTAGTTTATGGGAAACGTTTAGGGGTGCACATAATTTATTTAATAAAGGCATCTTGAAACTCCATGAATTTTTTTTTTTACCGTTTTGTTAAATAACAGAAGCATTATTACTCATCTTGCCAATACCTTCCCTGGTCCTTGGTTGCCGTTTCCCATACTCGCCAAAGCATCTAAGAATTTAAACAGCTGATATTGGAGGATTCTCTGAACCTCTCTATGGCTACTGTGTCCATGCTATCTTCCTGACATGATTTTGTTTTTTCTTTTTCATTTTCTTTTTTTTTTTTTTTTTTTTTTTTTTTTTATACCTGTAAGCTGCTAAAAAGAAATGCTGCCTCACGCCTTGGAGCTGGTATTGGTGATGCTGGGGATGTTCAGGTAAACGCCCATTCCTTTTGTTTTACTATTAAATGGCTCTGAAAGCAAAGAATGCCTTTCCATTTTGGTCAATGAGCATACACTTTGGGAAATGTAAATGTTGGAAGGTGGAATTTGTGCCTTGGAATTTGTGGATGTAGTGGAGCAGAGTGCTTTTCTGACTACTACTTCTGCTTAATTTACGCTTACTTTCCAAAAGGTTAGTCTGTGCTAAACTAGGAATGGATTCTGGCTTTAGGTAGTCTTGCCCAAAGAGTAAGTCTAAAGTAAACATTTCCCTGTGGTCTTCGGATAGAATACAAGTTATTTTCCCACATAGTAATACATCTGGCAGTACACACTAGATTGGCTAAACCAGGATTGTCCAACTTATCTTCTAAACCATTCCGCAGTTCTCTGATCCTCACAGGTAGCTTGCCAGTGAAGGGTAATACCAATTTATGGGCAACACAAGATTCACAATAGTTAATCTCTGAGCTCACGTTTTCCCTCTCACTATGTAGTAAGCTTTGCATAGGTGACAAAACATGCCTGGAAAACTCCCATGAACATCTCCAGCCATTAGATCTTGTGGTTCATGTGGGTACTAATGGATATCTCTAGATTCTGTTGAAGCACCACTCCAGTGTTTCCACTAATGTAAGTTCCCTGACCTTAGTATTATACTCACCAGCCGCTGTCTTCAGCTGTTCCCGCCACTGCTTCAGTCCTGCGCCGCCATCTTGTGACCACAACTTCTGACTGACTGGAAGTGAGAGGTAACAGTCACAAGCTATGTGTAAGTCTGACAGCCTTGTTCTGGCTCTCATAGACTTACATTGAGTAGTGACTTCAGGTCTGTTCAACAAACACTGGAGCGATCAGATTGGTCTTCTGCAGGTTGTGACCTAACAGAGGGGCACCAAAAACAAAGGAAGACCGTGGCTGGAGAGTATAAAACTAGGGCCGTGGAACTTGGTGACACCACACCAACGGTAAAATAAAAAAAAATGCTAGAGTGGTGCTTTAGAAGTCGTCCAGTCAAGGTAGATGTACCTTAATAATGTACAGAATCATTATAATATTAAAGCTAATCTGTCAGCAGGTTTTTGCTATCATCTAGGAGCAGCATGAGGTAGGCAAAGAAACCCTGAACCCAATGTGTCACTTAGGGTACTGTCACACAGTGCAACTTTCCAACGATCAGGACCAGCGATACGACCTGGCCGTGATCGTTGGAAAGTCGTTGTGTGGTCGCTGGAGAGCTGTCACACAGACCGCTCTCCAGCGACCAACGATGCCGAGGTCCCCGGGTAACCAGGGTAAACATCGGGTTACTAAGCGCAGGGCCGCGCTTAGTAACCCGATGTTTACCCTGGTTACCATCGTAAAAGTAAAAAAAAAAAAACAGTACATATTTACATTCCGGTGTCCTTCAGGTCCCTTGCAGTCTGCTTCCGCTCTGACTGAGTGCCGCCGTAAAGTGAAAGCAGATCACAGCGGTGACGTCACCGCTGTGCTCTGCTCCGGCCGGCAGTCAGTCAGAGCGGGAAGCAGACGGCAAGGGACCTGACGGACACCGGAATGTGAGTATGTACGTTTTTTTTTTTTTTTTACTTTTACGCTGGTAACCACGGTAAACATCGGGTTACTAAGCGGTGCCCTGCGCTTAGTAACCCGATGCGTTCGCTTGTAACCAGGGTAAACATCGCTGGATCGCTGTCACACACAACGATCCAGCAATGACAGCGGGAGATCCAGCGACGAAAGAAAGTTCCAAACGTTCTGCTACGACGTACGATTCTCAGCAGGGTCCCTGATCGCTGCTGCTTGTCAGACACAGCGATATCGTATGGATATCGCTGGAACGTCACGGATCGTACCGTCGTAGCGACAAAAGTGCCACTGTGAGAGTTTTTCAGATTTAGCATGATACAGGTGAGAAAGCTTAACCCCGTCCCCACCAGGCTCTGTATAGAAAGTGTTTATAGACAGTGAGGTGCTTATCACAGAAGTGTGTGCAATCAGAACAGGAGGCAATAAGCACCTGGTGCTAAAACAATCATTGCAAGTAAAGGAAACCACAGGCTTTGCTGAAATCTGTGTTTTAACCCCTACAGCATGCTGTCTTCAGATTACATAGCAAAAACCTGCTGACAGATTCCGTTTTATAACATAATAATAATAATAATAATAATAATAATAATAATAAGAAGAAGAAATAATAATATATAAAAAAAAAAGTCTGGTTTTAATTATTAAAAATATACATTCCCTTTTTAATGTTTAAATTTGTTTTAGGCTCATCCTTTTTTCAGACACATTAATTGGGAAGATCTCTTGGCTCGAAAGGTAGAACCCCCCTTTAAACCACTTTTGGTAAGTTGTAAATAAAGCATTTTGTTAAAATGTTTATGGGGACCAACAGCTTCTGTATGTAAATAATGCAAAATGCTTAGTTGTTTTAGATTACCAATAAATTGAACCCCTTCCCAACATAGTGTATATTATTAATTCGTATGGTGGGTCACCAAATATGGAGACTGTTTTGGCACTGAGACCAAACCATATCCAGCGGATGCCGACTGTGTTATACATCTGGCCTTTGTAACAGCAGTGACCGGAACTTGTTCTGACCGTGCCATTTAAACCCTGCGAACTTAGGGTGTTGATGGGCTGTCATGGCAGACTGATCTGCTGATAGCCCGTGGCTGCCATTGTTGTTGTCCTGCGAAGCCCAGTCTTTACAGCAGAACATCATTTTCTTCTATACTTCAATACTGTAGAACAAGCGATCTTAGGTTGAAGTCCCCCAAGGAGACTAAAAATTAATTAGAAAATAAAAAATATATAAAATTTTAAGTCTAAATTTAAAATGATGTTGCCAGGTCACTGTTATTGCACCGTGAATAACAATGGGGGAACTACAGACTCTTTTTTTCACCATTTCACTGCACTTGGACATTTTTTTCCCATTTTTTATTTAGTTACCGTATATACTCGAGTATAAGCCAACCCGAGTATAAGCCGAGACCCCAAATTTTGCCACGAAAAACTGGGAAACCTTAATGACTCGAGTCTAAGCCTAGGGTGGAAAATGCAGCAGCTACCGGTAAATTTCAAAAATAAAAATAGATACCAATAAAAGTAAAATTAATTGAGACATCAGTAGGTTAAGTGTTTTTGAATATCCATATTGAATCAGGAGCCCCATATAATGCTCCATACAGTTCATGATGGGCCCCATAAGATGCTTCATATTAAAATATGCCCCATATAATGCTGCACAAATGTGGATTATGACCCCATAAGATGCTCCATACAGACATTTGCCCCATACAATGCTGCACAAATGTTGATTATGGCCCCATAAGATGCTCCATAGACAAATTTGCCCCATATAATGCTGCACATGGCCCCATACAGATATTTGCCCCATTTAATGCTGCACATGGCCCCATACAGATATTTGCCCCATATAATGCTGTACATGGCCCCATACAGATATTTGCCCCATGTAATGCTGCACATGGACCCATACAGATATTTGCCCCATATAACGCTGCACATGGCCCCATAAGATGCTCCATACAGGCATTTGCCCCATATGCTGTTGCTGTGATAAAAAAAAAATATATATATATATGACATACTCACATCTCAGGCCCCCCGGCACTTGCTATATTCACCGGTCCGCGTTCCACCGACGGCTGCCGCTGTGTCTTCCCTGTCCTCTGCACTGACGTTCAGGCAGAGGGCGGCGCGCACACTAATCGCGTCACTGCGCCCTCTGACCTGAGCGTCAATGCAGAGGACGGGGAAGACACAGCGGCGGCCGTCGGTGGAACAGGGAACAGGTGAATATCACACACTGCGTTATACTCGCCTGGTCCTGGCGCGGTGCACTCCCTGGTTCCCTGGCGCTGGCAGCTTCTTCCTGTAGTGAGCGGTCACATGGTACCGCTCATTACAGTAATGAATATGCGGCTCCACCCCTATGGGAGTGAAGCCGGGTCCATATTCATTACTGTAATGAGCGGTACCATGTGACCGCTCACTACAGGAAGAAGCTGCCTGCACCCAGAGAACCAGGGACGTGCAGGGACCGCGCCAGGAGCAGGTGAGTATTATTAGACAGCTGCCGCTCCCCCTCCCCTGCCGACCCCTGGGTATGACTCGAGTATAAGCGGAGAGGGGCAATTTCAGCCTTAAAAAATGAGCTGAAATTCTCGGCTTATACTCGAGTTTATACGGTATATGATACAATGGGTGGTGTCATTCCATATAGAAGGAAACATAAAGTGTATATGGCATTTGTATAAAGGGGAGGGAAAAAACAAGCGCAAAAATGGCAAAAGCAGAAAGGGGTACGAAACTGACAAACTGAAGATTGCATTGGTGCCATTTGTCTCTTTAAAGGCGGTTTCCTGTTTTAAGCTACAAGTTTAGTCACCCTATGTGACTGCAGACTTGTGAATCCTCACACTGTGCACACTGCTCTCTGTGAGGATTCTCTGGTGCCAGCAGCGAGTGGTCATGTGACCATAAGTATGCCTTTTGCATATTTACAACCACATTCCGACTAGACTATATCTGGCCTTGCTCAAAACACTTGCATTGAGTGAGGATGGATTCAGTCTAGTCTGCATGTATCCGCAGGTAAGCATATCACGTTGCACGTGATGTGAGGATTCACAAGCCTGCAGTAGCTGTAGTTTTAGACCAGACAACTCTTTATATATATATTTTTTTTCTGTAAAGCAATCTGAGGAAGATGTGAGCCAATTTGATTCAAAGTTTACACGACAAACCCCTGTAGACAGTCCAGATGAATCCACTCTCAGTGAAAGTGCCAACCAAGTGTTTGTGGTAAGTTAACCCTGTGAATGTTAGATTTTGTCTTAAACAGTGTTTCCCCCTCCCCACACTTGTTAAAGGGAATCTGTCAGCAAGGTTCTGCTATGTAATCTGAGAGCACCATTATGTAGACGAAGCGCAGATTCCAGCATTATTACTTACTAGGCTGTGTTTTGCTGTATCAATACTGTTAGTGTTTTATCAGCAGGAGATTATCACTATAGGACTGGGTGTCTTGTGCCTCTTGGTCCAACCACTCACCCCCACTCCACTGATTAGCAGCTCTCTGTCACTATACAATATAAACAGAAAGCTGTAGTGTGTACAAGGTTATACACAGCTCAACATCTGAGCTCTGCTGAATTTGCAGCAGAGAAAACTGAATCTATCATAACTGCTGCGCCCAGAAAACTAAGTGATACATGGCTGGAATCAGGATTTCTGTCCCTACCTCACACTGCTATCGGATTACATAGCAAAACCTACGGACTGATTCCCTTTAACAAATCATTGTTTGGAAAGTAACATATTTGAGCCAAGCTGTAGTATAAAAGGCATTGACTGTTTTGTAATGCATTTTTGTTCAGAACACTTTATACGAAGAATTGCAAGTTTTAAAAGTTCTAATTTCTTTCACAATTGTGTATGTAAATGTTTTTGAGTACATGAATAGGGTTGCTGTCCTTTCTTCCCTCCCAGGGTGTCTCCAGTTGGCCTCTCATGGTCTTGAGTTGGCAATGTACACCACTATACTGTACATAGCATTCACTTGCACAGCAGTAATACTTCAGATACACTCCTTGCCCATTGTGCACTTGGAATTTTTAGTTGAAACCCATCAATTATAAGGAAAGAAGTCAGAAAGTATCTGTTTACTTGTTTGATAACTATCTGATTGTAATCTGTAGGGATTTACATATGTGGCTCCTTCTGTACTTGAAAGTGTAAAAGAGAAGTTTTCTTTTGAACCAAAAATTCGGTCTCCTCGTCGATTCATTGGCAGCCCAAGGACGCCTGTGAGGTAATGTTGTAGTTTTTTTTTCTCCACCAATCTTGTTTGGCATTTTTGCTTATGATTAATTTACTTAAGAATAAATAATATACAGACACAACAGTGTATCATCACCTGACAGGAGCCCTCAATTCAGATTCTCTACCATGAAGGATTTCCTTGGGTCACAGAGAAAATGACAAATTTAGTACACTGTGCGCAGAACTATTAGGCAAGTTGTATTTCAGAGGATTATTTTTATTATAGATCAACAACTATGTTCTCAATCAACCCAAAAGAATCAGAAATATCAAAGCTTAATATTTTTGGAAATTGGAGTGGGTTTTTTTTTAGATTTGACTATCTTAGGAGGATATCTGTTTATGCAGGTAACTATTACTGTGCAGAATTATTAGGCAACTTAATAAAAACCAAATATATTCCCATCTCACTTATTTATTTTCACCAGGTAAACCAAAATAACTGCATAAAATTTAGAAATAAACATTTCTGACATGCAAAAACAACAAAAAAAAATTAGTGACCAATATAGCCACCTTTCTTTCTGATGACACTCAACAGCCTTCCATCCATAGATTCTGTCAGTTGCTTGATCTGTTTACGATCAACATTGCGTGCAGCAGTCACCACAGCCTCCCAGACACTGTTCCGAGAGGTGGACTGTTTTCCCTCCCTGTAGATCTCACATTTTATGAGGGACCACAGGTTATCTATGGGGTTCAGATCAGGAGAACAAGGGGGCCATGTCATTATGTTTTCTTCTTTGATACCTTTACTGGCCAGCCACGCTGTGGAGTAGTTGGAGGTATGGGATGGAGTGTTGTCCTGCATGAAAATCATGTTTTTCTTGAACGATACCGACTTCTTCCTGTACCACTGCTTGAAGAAGTTGTCTTCCAGAAAGCGGCAGTAGGTCTGGGAGTTGAGCTTCACTCCATCCTGGACCCGAAAAGGTCCCACAAGTTCATCTTTGATGATACCAGCCCATACCAGTACCCCACCTCCACCTTGCTGGCGTCTGAGTCGGAGTGGAGCTCTCTGCCCTTTACTGATCCAGCCTCTGGCCCATCCATCTGGCCCATCAAGAGTCACTCTCATTTCATCAGTCCATAAAACCTTTGAAAAGTCAGTCTTAAGATATTTCTTGGCCCAGTCTTGACGTTTTATCTTATGTTTCTTGTTCAAAGGTGGTCGTTTTTCAGCCTTCCTTACCTTGGCCATGTCCCTGAGTATCGCACAACTTGTGCTTTTTGTTACTCCAGTAACGTTGCATCTCTGAAATATGGCACAACTGGTGGCAAATGGCATCTTGGCAGCTTCACGCTTGATTTTCCTCAATTCATGGGCAGTTATTTTGCCCCTTTTTTGCCCAACACTCTTGTGACCCTGTTGGCTATTTGCCATGAAACGCTTGATTGTTCGGTGATAACGCTTCAAAAGTTTGGCAATTTCAACACTGCTTCATCCCTCTGCAAGACATCTCACAATTTTGGACTTTTCAGAGCCTGTCAAATCTCTCTTCTGACCCATTTTGCCAAAGGAAAGAAAGTTGCTTAATAATTAAGCACACCTTATATAGGGTGTTGATGTCATTAGACAACATTCCTCCTCATTACAGAGATGCACATCACCTGATTTACTTAACTGGTAGTTGGCTCTCAAGCCTGAACAGCTTGGAGTAGGACAAGATGTATAAAAAGTATCATGTGATCCAAAAAACAACTTGCCTAATAATTCTGCACGCAGTGTATGTCTGCCCCTTATAAATACACTGATATAAAGCTGCCTGCACACTGCATTTGTGGCCACTGTCAGACCTACCGTATTTTTCGGACTATAAGACGCACCCCAAATTTTCAGAATAAAAATAAGGAAAAAAAAAAATGTTTCAAATGGGGGTACGTCTTACAGTCCGAATTCAGCTTACCAGTGAAGGGATCGCCACAGATGGAGAAGTGGTCACAGGGGCCTTTCGGTGGTCCAGGCTGGTGCGTTGGCCTCCAAGAAATCCCATCCCAGGCTGGTGCTCTGTGCTTGGTCAGGGGTGGAGGCTCTGTGTCCGGGGCAGGGGCTGTGCTCCGCTCCAGAACAGTGGCTGGGCTCCGGGGCACAGGCTGGGCTCTGGGGCACAAGCTGTGCTGTGGGCAGTGGCTGGGCTCCGGGGCACAGGCTGGGCTCCGGGGCACAGGCTGGGCTCCGGGGCACAGGCTGGGCTCCGGGGCACAGGCTGGGCTCCGGGGCACAGGCTGGGCTCCGGCTCAGTGGGGGCTCCGACGGCATTTCTTCAAAGCCCGGAGGCCCCCCGCTCATCCGGCATGTTGCGGTGGCCTCCGAGAACATGGGCGCCAGGAAAATGGCCGCCGGGCTGGCGCACGCTCAGATTCAGATCTTGTTGCCGAGATCTCGCCCCGAGATCTCGGGAGACGAGATCTCGTTGACGAGATTTGAATCTGAGCGTGCGCCCGCCCGGCGGCCATTTTCCTGGCGCCTATGTTCTCGGAGGCCACCGCAACATGCCGGATGAGCGGGGGGCCTCCGGGCTTTGAAGAAATGCCGTCGGAGCCCCCACTGAGCCCAGAGAGCCGCTGCCACAGCCCCACAGCACAGCCCCTGCCCGCAGCACAGCCACAGCTGCACCAGCATGGGAAGGGAGGCTGCATCGGGACCGCTGCCGCATAATTTGTAAGTATATTCCGACTACAAGACGCACCCCCATTTTCCCCTTACATTTTTTGGGGAAAAAGTGCGTCTTGTAGTCCGAAAAATACGGTATGTACACCAGGCTTTTGGTTGACAGTCTTGATCGATGCATTAGTATCTAACCACTATAAGGACTCCTTGCAAATTTTGCAGTGGTCTCCTCTATAGGAAAGGGCAGTCAAAGGGAACCTATCATGTTAAGAAAAAAAACACCATGGCAGTTAAAGGGAACCTGTCACCCCAAAAATTGAAGGTGAGCTAAGCCCACCAGCATCAGGGGCTTATCTACAGCATTCTGTAATGCTGTAAATAAGCCCCCGATGTATCCTGAAAGATGGAAAAAAAGGGGTTAGATTATACTCACCCAGGGGCAGTCCCGTTGTGGTCCGGTCCCATTGGCGTCGCAGTCCGGGGCCTCCCATCTTCTTACGATGACGTCCTCTTCTTGTCTTCACGCTGCGGCTCCGGCGTACTTTGTCTGCCCTGTTGAGGGCAGAGCAAAGTACTGCAGTGCGCAGGGAAAGGTCAGAGAGGCTCGGCGCCTGCGCACTGCAGTACTTTTCTCTGCCCTCAACAGGGCAGACAAAGTACGCCTGCACCGGAGCCGCAGCGTGTAGACAAGAAGAGGACGTCATCGTAAGAAGATGGGAGGCCCCGGACCGGACCGGACCGCGACACCCATCGGACCGGACCGCAGCGGGACAGCCCCTGGGTGAGTATAATCTAACCTCTTTTTCTCATCTGTCAGGATACATCGGGGGCTTTATCTACAGCATTCCAGAATGCTATAGATAAGCCCCTGATGCTGGTGGGCTTAGCTCATCTTCGATTTTGGGGGTGACAGGTTCCCTTTAATCTGCAGGTTAGTGGTGTTTTGAAGCCATGCAGCCGCTGCACACAATTCCAGACTGCCAGAAGGAAAAAAGTGAATTTCCTCCCACCAGTCAGGCTTTCCCAGTGTGGTGGCCGCACGGCTTCAAAATGTTATTAACCTGCAGATTAACCAGATATCTACAGTTTAATAGTGTTTTTTGACCTAATAATCTCCATTTTAAATTGAATGCAGACACCAATTAAAGGGGGACACAAAAACACTCTTTTGACTCCATCTGGTGAATCTGGGACTGGGGAGAATGTTTAAGCATATGCCTGGAGCATTTTCCGGCCTACAAGTTCAGCTAAGTGCACAATTCAGTGTGCAATTAGCCTTATACTATGTGCACAATGTTTGTGCCATTTACTTTTGTGCATGTTGCCAAATTAGTTTATGGTCTAGACAGGATTTTGAACTGTCTTTTTGGGGTGACCATCACTGATAATTTAAAGGGTCTCTGTCAGCACAGAATGACTGTTCAAAACCAAGTACAGGTGTTCGGTGCATCATGGCAGGGCCAATCATTTTAAATACACCTTCCCTCCTGCTTTTCCGTCTCTCTACCCTTCTCTAGCTCTAGTTCATTTTCTCCACAGAGCGTTAAGCTGCGTGCAGGCATGGCCAGCATTATAACGCTATTAGCCTGCAGACTAACATCATATCTGCAGGGCTCCTAACTTATTCAGTGGACGGAAGGCCCAGATATATGCGATAATGCAGACTTCTGTATGGACTAGAGATATCTTTCCACTACTCTATGCCATGGAGTAAAAAATGCATGGTACCATCACATAACATACTATCCTACACTGTGTTCCAAATTATTATGCAAATAATATTTCCTCATATTTTCTCTAAATTACCTATCTGAATTGCAGTCAGTTATTTTCCAGTCATCTACTATTCTAGTATAATTGCAATGTTTTGGAACAAACTGCCTATGAAAACAGTATCTTTTAAAAAAAAAAACCTAAAAAAAAAAAAAAAAAACTCAAAATGCATGTTCCAAATTATTATGCACAGCAGTTTTTAACCTTTTTTATTATTTTGAACAAAAAAATGGTCATCTGTGAAGTTATAAGCATTATCAGCTTATTACAAAATGAAATCAAACAGTTTTCAAGTGAAAACTTTATTCTAGGTGATGTTACATTTGCACATAGGACCCCTTGTTCAAAAGAAGCTTCTGAACTCTCTCGTCCATTGAATTTGTCAGTTTTTGGATGGTTTCTGCTTCAATTGTTTTGCATGTGGACAGAATACCCTCCCAGAGCTGTTGCTTAGATGTGAACTGCCTTCTGCCATCATAGACACTCCTTTTGATGATGCTCCAGAGGTTCTCAATGGGGTTGAGGTCAGGGGAAGATGGTGGCCACACCATAAGTTTGTCCTCTTTTATGCCCATAGCAGCCAGAGATGTAGATGTGTTTTTTGCAGCATGGGACGGTGCATTATCATGCATGAAAATGATCTTGCTGCGGAAAGCATGGTTCTTCCTCTTGAACCATGGCAGGAAGTGTTGTTTTAGAAACTCCACATAGATTATGGAGTTCATCTTTACCCCTTCAGGGATCATAAAGGGGCCGACAATCTCTCTCCCCATGATTCCAGCCCAAAACATTACTCCACCTCCTCCTTGTTGGCGCCTTAGCCGTGTTTTCATGGGGTGTCCATCAACCAGCCATCCTCCACTCCATCCATCTAGACTATCGAGCGTTGCACGGCACTCATCGGTGAACAAAACAGTTTGGAAGTCAGTCTTCATGTATCGTTTGGCCCACTGGAGCCGTTTCTGCTTGTGTGCAGTGGATAGAGGTGGTCGAAAGGATGGCTTACGCACAGCTGCAAACCTCTGAAGGACCCTGCATCTTGTTGCTCTGGGGACGTTGGAGGTACTAGCAGCTTGAAAAACTTGTCTGCTGCTATGAGAAGGCATTTTTGCAGCTGCTCTTTTAACCTTACGCAATTGCCTGTTGGAAAGAGTCCTCAATTTTTCCTTATCAGCACGCACACTTGTGTGCTGGGAATCCGCTACATACTACTTGATTGTGCGATGATCACGATGAAGTGTCTTGGTAATGTTGATTGTAGTCATGCCTTGACCTAAATACTCCACAATTTGTTGCTTCTCAGCAGCCGACACATCCTTTTTCTTTCCCATTTTGGCCAAAAATGTAGGCTGCTTAATAATGTGGAACAGCCTTCTTAAGTAGCCTTGCCTTTATTTGGACACACCTGCCAAACTAGTTTGCACAGGTATCTGCAATTGCTTTCAGTGATATAAAGAGCCCTGACACACATCACCATCAATGAGTTTAAATGACAAACAAAAAAATTCTAACCTTATCACTCCTAAACTTTGTGCATAATAATTGTATATGTGTATATTCCTCAATGCATGCTAAATAGACTTTTGGTGTATGTTTTGTTATGTCACTTAACTGTAATTTTTGTGCTCCTCTGCTTAAACATCATTATTGATTTCAGCAAAAAGTCTTATTTTGTGATGACAAAGAGCCTTTGAATGTGTATAAAATGAAAACAAGAAAACTTGTACAAAGTTGCTTATCCTAATAAGAGGATTTTTATTGCGTAAATGCTAAATGAAGGCTAATGTACCCTACTGTCGGATCTTAAGAATTTATGTCTTATATGATTCAGAAAATTGTAGCAATTACTAAATTCACAAAGTTCGCTTGGCAGCGATTTGACATTGCTTTCCGGTTAAATGTTTCAGCCCTGTGAAGTTTTCCCCTGGCGATTTCTGGGGACGAGGAACAGCTGCTGGAGTCACCAGTGCGCAAGCACCTGCTGATTTCCGAATGGAAACAAGTGGTGTGGAACAAATGGATGTAACAGTAAGCGGAGAAGCCTCAGCACCTTTACCAATCAGACAGTCTAATGTGGGGCCATACAAGAAGCAAACTTATCCGTTGATCCCTAAACGACCGGAACATCTACGTATGAATCTATGACATTGTAGTGTTTCCTGACACGTTGACTTGTACAGGTGGTGAAACCAACGGACATAAACCTAACTGAAAGCAAAACAACATATATAGGTTTTGGGTTCTTTTTCAGCTTCCCATGAGTGGGAAAGTGAAATGTAGTCCTGCTTACTGCATGGATCAGTTTGGCAAGATTAAGGTGCGAACGCATAATTTTTAAGATATAATATATATATGCTCAAATATATATATATTTCAATCAGTGGTGCAAAAAAGCAGAATAGGAAACTGCAATCAGAAATAGAGACCCAGCATACTCTTTCAATGCCATAGTGGAAAAATGAACATATTTTCTCAAGGATTTCACCTTACTTTACACGTTTACATTTTTTAAAATATCACCATAAAATGAGCTCAATGGATGGAAAATATGATTCTGCGAGGACAATAAGTCGTGTTTCAAGTAACAGAAAAAGTGTTGTCTTAAAAGCTAAAATGTGTTTTGCACAGAATGATTGAACATGTAGGAGTTTCTTGAACCAAAACACAGGTGCCATGCATAATATTGAACTTCCCTAATGCCATGTTGGATAGGGCTAGTTCTACCCAGAAACCATTGGCAGTCTTCCATTGTGTTTTGGGAAATACATGCATTGGGGTGACTTCTGCATCAGTGTGTGATTTCTTGCAATTGTAACGAGTTGCTTTGCGGTTCAACAAGAGAAAATGAGTATTGACGGCTTCAATCGAATCCAAGGCACATGTGAACCTTGACACTGGAGTGTTACATACTACCAGTAATGTATTCCTTTACTATTTTATCTTTTCCTTTTCTCTTCCTCCATATATTAAGCTTTCTCTGCTGTTAGACGAACTTGAAATGCTGGGGCTTTCCGATTGTAAAAGTATTATATGGCCTTTCTACTTGTGTCTTCCATAGATGGGGAATACTTTCCCTTGACCAAGGGAATGTTATCACACTGCTGGTCTTGGATTCTGTATGAATGGTTTAACTCTTTGGCTTATAGGTACAAAGAAATAAAGGTAACTTTACCTTAACTGCCTTAACAAAGCAATTTTGTGAACATCTTTGAGAAGGTAAATCATGATCACTTTTGTATTGTACACTTAATGGCATCACATAAGTGTTTTACTTATCTACTTGTATTCATGTAATAAAGTTCATTAAGACTGGAGTATGGTAGCATCACCTGAATCTGCCACACACAACCTTCAACCCATAGTTGAGCCTAGGAAACAAGCCATACCAATGTTTATGTATCGATGTCACTGATTGAATAAAGAAAGCATCCATTTGGTGCAATTGGCATTGTAGCTATTGCGATTTGTTTCATGTATGATGCCCAGCCTACCACACTCGCAACCATGTCAAAAACTGGCACCCTACCACAGCTTCTATAAAATTACCTGTTGGAGACCGGCCAATCATCTGCTGTATGTTTTAATTTTCAATGCATATAGTAAACTCTGTATTATGTGGACCCATACCAGAGAAGGTACAGTTGAGTAGCTTGCAAGCACAAAGGGGAGCTATTGTTGCACCCAAAAAATGGATAAATGTATATATTGGACTGTAAAGGACTGCTATGCAGTATACAGCTGAAGCACTAGTGGGTTCATTTGTATTTGACTTTTATTTCACACTCATCATTTCCAGTAGAGTTTAGTGTGCTCTAATGATGAGCAGTTCTTACATTTGAAAATGTTCAATATGGGTTGTAATTTAGACCAATTCCTACATTACGGTGTTAAAGAAAATCTAGGTTTGCGCCTTACTTTGACAATGATTGAGAAGACTGCTTTTATGCCAAATTTTAAAGAGCTTTAGTTTATATTTCAGATATTTATATACTTACAAAATCTTTGCTAGCACAGTAGTCAAGGAAAACTCCACCCAAAACCCTAGTGTCAGGTTTAGTCAGCTGTAGTCTCTTCGAGTCACTGTACACTGTTTTACCACCGATAGTTCGTCAATGGTTTAAACATTGGTTACAATCTTCTTCTGGACATTTCTATAAATAAAGATTCATATTCTGTAGGCAAATTCAATCATAGCGACGTTTATTCTGTATATATTGGATGTGTTATTTACAGATATCACTAACAATTACCGGTAGTTTACTGATTTTCTGAATGTAAATTATAGATCAGTGAATCGATTCGCAAGACACAGGTTAAGAAGTCAGATCAATATTTAGTGGCTACTTGACAGGAACCCTGCGAACCACCTCATACCTGAAGATACCCGTGGCTCCTCTTTTGACTAGCCAGTCTGATAGGAGGCAGCTCACAGGGCTCCCATCCAGTAGCCACAACATACTGACTTGATTGCCAGAACAGGGTTTTGCAAATGTATTTGCTCGTCTCTAATGTAGACTAAATGTTACAATTTCTTAGAAACTAACAAATCATTAGTGTTATTGCTAAATGTACATGGGCCTATACCCACTTTCACTCTGTAAAACATGGGCATGCATACTTTCTGGGTGGGAGAATTGGCAAGTACAATATTGGCAGGTGGGGTTAAAAGCAGATACCAGAATGTTTGCTTTTGGTGTGGAGTTTTCCTTTCATGAAAGCTATTTTACAGAATGATTGCTTTTAAAACGTTGGATGTGTTGTTTTGTGAAGCAAACATACTGTTTAATAGCAGATGTGATGCCTATATTAGAAATAAGTATTGACAGTAGACAGTATTCAGTTCCTTAATTGATTTTTATTTATGATTTTTATATAAATTTGGTTTTTATAACCTCATTTGACTTCTCGTGCTACAAATTGTAAACAGATGCGTGTTTTATCTATTTTCCCTAATAAATTACATATGACTGCCACACAATTATCAGGTGGGTGTGAACACTTGTTCTTTGCTTTTTTTCATTCTTTTACCAATGTAATACATAATTGCTAATCACTGTTGGTTGCAATTATAAATCCACACACTTCTATTGAGTATTCCCATTTTAGATATTTAAATAGCCACAGTTGTTTCAATAAACCACTGCTCATCTTACAGCCAATGTATTAACTAAATTGTATAGTACCTTATTTGTCCAAAATTATGTTTTTAGCAAAATAAAATTCCTCCAAAGCTTGGTGTCTCCAATCTAACTTGCTGTTCACTGCCTATTGTAAAGTGTAATCTGTGTAGCAGTAGATAGGCCGAGCCATTTACAAAAAGTGGTGTGGGGCAGGCCTTCCTCTCTGCTCCTGCTCTTCTGTCTGTCAAACTGCAAACAGTCATAACCAAGAGGCAGCCTCACAGTTGGAGGAACAGAAGCCATTTCACAATGGTAGACATGCTGGGATGCTGATTCATAGGAAATCACTCAATCAAGTTACAAAGAATGGGAATCTGATAGTTTGTGAACATATTTTACGGCTTTTTGCACCAAAAGCAGGTTTAAAGTGTTATTTTACAAATTGATCTAAAGCAAATTAGTCACCTCGAGAAATGCCATTTATCTGCCGATATAGGATTAATCGGCAGGTAAATGGTGTCTAAACCTTTTGTAGCTGACTTACTGGAAGCGCAGCAACAGGTTTCAAATTACAATTTAGAGTAATCACTCCCAGCACTTTCACAACCCGCGCTGCAGCATGTGTGTGCAGAGCAGGCTGTCAATCAGTGCGCCGGGGTGATTACAGCCCCCTGCTCGCAGTAAGCTGGCTACACAGGGGTTTGAACGCCATTTACATGCATATTAACCCTTTCCTGATATGTGCAGTGTATATATACACATCATGGAAGGGATGGACTTCCTGACTAATGCACTATACTCGTATACACCACGTGGTCGCCAGGTGTTCCAGCCAGCATACATCACAGCTGACATCCATCTCCCACTATTTCCTGCAGTTTAGCCCACTAACTGCTGCAATAAATACAGAGGGCCCGATGGCATGGTGACCTGTGGTAAGTAAAAAATATATATATATAATATATATATAAATTTTTGTAATTGCCAAATTAAAAAGAAAAGAAAAATTTATACATATACACTACCGTTCAAACGTTTAGAGTCACTTAGAAATGTCCTTATTTTTTTAAAGAAAAGCACAGATTTTTTCCAATAAAGCTAACATTAAATAATTCAGAAATAAATTCTATACATTGTTAATGTGATAAATGACTATTCTAGCTGCAAACATCTGGTTTGTAATGCAATATCTTCATAGGTGTATACTGGCTCATTTCCAACAACCATCACTCCAGTGTTCTTATGGTAATGTGTTTGCTAATTGTGTAAGAAGGCTAATAGATGGTTAGAATACCCTTGAAAACCCTTGTGCAAGTATGTTAGCACAGCTGAAAACAGTTTGGCTGATTAGAGAACGTATAATCCTGACCTTCCTTTGAGCTAGTTGAGAATATGGAGAATTACATTTCTTGGTTCTGTTAAACTCTCAAAATGGCCAGAAAAAGGAGATTTTTGTTTACTCACCATAAAATCTTTCTCTTAGCCTCTAATTGGGGGACACAGGACCATGGGTGTTATGCTGCTGTCCACTAGGAGGCGACACTGTCGGGGTCGTTACGACAATAAATCCTTCCTTCACCAGTCATTCCAAATTAATATGTGTGCAAGGCATCTGGTACCGGATAAGAATGAGTCAGACAGGTAGCTGGTTCAAACTTAGTTAATGCCCCGTGCATCCACACATGTCCGCAACGGTCACACCAACTGGCTTTATTCTAAAATACACAATACTAAAAGGGAATGCAATAGGCGGGGTTTCAGCAGCATACGTCTAGTGCTCAATCTCTCTCTCTGATTCGTCAGAACGTCTCCCGTGGTTACTTCTTTCTTCACATTCCTGAGTTATCTTTTCAGGAGAAATGAAACTTAACTCTTTAGACACTGAACTAAAATAAAAATGAACACTGGCAGCCATCTTTAAATACAGTTACATAAGCAAGCAATTAGGAAAAACTTATTGTTTCACAGTATAAGAGTATAAAAATACAAAAGTATATAAGAAAATATATTTTCACCTTGACAATCCCCCCTAAACACTAAGTTTTTCCCTTAAAGGAAGATCCTTTGAGACTGTCCATGTGATGGGAAAAGGGGAGGTGGATTTCTTCATCCAGACACCTCAGAAACTCTCCCCTAGCGAGAGGCCTCCAGGCAGCTGAACCCTTCACTAACCTCACATGGAGTTCTCCCACTGTCCCTAAACTAAATCTCTTAGCATCATCTGAGAATGGGGGGTTTTGTCTACTCTCTTGAGGGGGACATACTTAGGGATCTCCCCTGGATCAGTACCATCGTACTCTGGTGGGTCTACTTCTTGATTGAGGAAGGTGCCAGTCGGAGTTGCTTTGGCAATAACCTTTTTATACAAGGGAATAACACAACAGAGAATTATCGATCCAATTATAAGGAGGGCAATCAGTACTAAACAAGCTTGTTGAAGGAATCCCTTGATCCCACCCAACCAACCAGAAAAGAAAGATGTGTCTACTCCAGCATACATGACACGTCGTCTTATTGTCCTAATTTGGCTCAACTTCTTTAGAAACCTTCAGGTCTCTTGGATCTACATTTTTTCATTCAGATCTGGCTGTCTATATTTCGTGTCGTAAGTCTTTGGTCATACCGTCAATGAATGTATTTACCAATACTCTAACATCAAGTGAGTTTATGGGACTGTACTCCATGTCTTCCCATTTCAGCTGTAACCGTCCAAAGTATAGCTCTACACTCTCTCCTTTTATCACATCTGTAAAAAGTCTTAATTTACGTCCTAGCACGTCACCTGTTTTTGTGCTCACTAACTACCTAGGCCTGCCCAGGTGCACTTATACGTCCATCATATGGTCATTATTGTCTGTAAAATGAGAAAGGTTGGTACTCCAGGTCAGCCAATTGTTTTTGCGTGGCTAGCTAGTCAGAGGGCCTCCAGGGATAATACTCCTGTATCTGTCTTACCCTACCTGATGTGGTTGGTTCTCTGGTGGTGGGGAGTGACGTGACATGCTGGTCTACAGCTCCTTCCCAAAAGGATTACTGTCAGCCTACTTCCAAAAGTTAATGTCCCCACTATCCACCAACCACAATCCTATGTCAGCTTCTTATATCACTACATGTGATCTTGTCTGGACAGGATTCAGTGTAATTCTCTTAGGTCGGGTTGCAGCACGGGTCATACAAATGTCAGGGCCCAAATCCTCAACTATACCCTGAAAGGCATCACAGCTATAATTGACAAACCTTTGTTCACTGTAATATATGTAATTGATCCATTCAACATTTTTATTAATCTGCACCTGTGGGATTGTAGAAGCAATGCCAGCATAAATCTGGTTCTGGGCTTTAAATTGGTCAGACACCCCCCTTGGCACTCCAATGGCATCAATATATACTAGTGGATCTTCTTCATAACTCATGTGAAGCTGATCGAGGCTTCTCCTCTTTCTGGTAGGTTCATCAGGTATCTTTGGATTCCAGGGTAGAATCTTGAACTGCATAGCTAGTTTAACAAGGGTGCATTGGCCTGTCCAGGCATTAGGCAACTTGGGACGGAGCTTACCATCTCCACATAACCAATAAATGTCGTACATATATTGTGTATGCTTAATTTGCAAGTCAGTATCTAGAGAACTGTTCTCTTTGCAGAAACTTGTCTTGAAGATCCCTACTGGTGTACCTGTGGTGTCGTGGGAATTATAGCAGGTGTAATTGTCAGCTAATACGGTTACTCCTCCTGGAACCTTTAGTTTAGGTTCCTTATGAATTAGTGGGACATAATCTGGGCAATCAGTGGTATCCACTACTAAATACATAATTATAATGCCTTCCCAGTACATACGTCTGCAGATCAGCAGATTGGGGGCTTTCAAGATTTAGGAGGAGGGGGTGACAACTTTTACCCCATTTACAGCCCCTAAGTGGTTGCAGAAGGGCTGTTAGATGCATTCTCTCACGAAGACTCCTACCCATCCCATCCTTGGGAACATGGCTTCGCTAGGTTTATATCCCCAATCATCTCCCGTATTCCAGGCAGCATCTGTCCAATAATAACAATTATTGTTGTCATTTCTGGTAACACACATATAAAACTGGATAATTCCCTCTACCACCCGTTCAGTCTCGAGGCACTTGACTACATCACAGAAATCAAATCGCCAGATATTTGCCGGGGCTGTCAGGTTTACCCAGAGAATAGTGGGACCAGGATTCTTATTTACAATAGGGGCCGAAGAGGTAGGGGCGAGGATGGCCCCCAGTTCCAGGACCAAAAACAATAGCAACATTTCCCTTCAATCACTACTGTGACTAAACACTGATTCGGTCTCTTTTACAGTGTGAGGCGTGGATCTGGCTAGGTTTTCCTTCCAGCTTTACTGCAGTGGGGGTAACCAGGATCACCGTGTGGGGTCCTTCAAATCTTGGCTGGAGACAATCTCTGCGCACAAACTTTTTCACATACACCAGGTCTCCTGGCACATAGGGATGGTGTCCAGGAACCTTGTCTGGGTCTAGAAGAGAACTGAAGACAGTTAAATGCACTTTGGCAAGGTGTCCATGTAAGGCCTGCACATAGCTAGTCAAGTCCTGGTACTTGGGTTGCAACTGTTATGGAAAGAAACATTCAAAATTGGGGCTCCTGCCAAACAGAATCTCATACGGTGACAGTCCTGTCTTCCTGTTTGGGGTATATCTTACTGAAAACAAAGCTAGAGGAAGGCATTCTGTCCATGGTTTACCAGTCTCTGTCATTGCCTTCTGGATTTTAAGCTTAAGAGTTCCATTTAGTCTCCACTTTTCCACTGCTCTACGGATGGAGTATGCAATGCTTGACTTACCCCCAGTGCTGCCATTACCTCTGACATGATCTCTCCAGTAAAAATGGGAACCCTGATCGCTTTCAATGACTTCAGGAACTCCATACCTGCATATGATCTCAGCCATCAGTTTCTTCGCCGTTGTCTTAGCTGTAGCTTTGGCAACTGGGTAGGCTTCTGGCCAACCTGAAAATAAATCAATGCAGACCAACACATACTCATATGTCCCTACCCTGGGTAACTAAACATAATCAATCTGCAGTCTCTGGAATGGGTTAAAGGGCCGGGGAGCGTGTTTGGATGGGGTTTTCACTGTCCTGCCCTGATTATGTGTGGCACATATCATGCAGATCTGTACCTGCCTTTATGCACAGGTGGAAAGCCCGGGGGGGGGGGGGGGGCAATCCATTGTTTCTGTAGGGTGTCACACATGGCCGTCTTCGAGTGGTGCACATTCCCGTGCAGAACCTGTGCCATCATTGAGTACAGTACCTGTGGTAGGCAGACCTTTTCACCCCTCCCCCATAGTCCAGTGACGGTATCAGAGCAAGCCCCTATCTTTTGCCACCTATTTTTCTCCTCCTTACTTGCCTGTTCTTGTAACCGGGCTAAGATGTCTTTCAACACAAATAGAGATGGTGGGGTGTCTAGGTGATGTACTTGAGAGGCTACAGGAGTGCTTGCTGCTTTCTTGGCAGCCTGGTCTGCCAGTGCGTTACCCTTTGTCCATCCATCAGTGCCTTTGGTATGTGCCTTTACCTTTATGATGCCTGCTTGGGTGGGAAGCTGTAGTGCATTCATAAGTTGCTGGACTGCCTCAGCACGTTTAAAGGGGTGGCCATTTGCTGTCAGGAAAGCCCTGGCTCTCCAGATAGGCCCATAATCGTGTGCAATGCCAAAAGCATACCTGGAATCAGTGTAGATATTTACAGTCTTACCTTCTGCTAGTTTGCACGCTTCTATGAGCGCCTTGAGCTCTGCTTCTTGTGCAGACATATGAGCTGGCATTGACTCTGCCTTGATTACCTCATGTTCTGAGACCACAGCATATCTGGTACAGAAGCGTCCTTGGTCATCTTGGTGACGGGATCCATCTACAAAAAGCTCAAAATCAGCATTAGAATAGGCACACTAGAGACCAGCCGTTTCCTAAGACATTAATTCTAGACAATCATGTGGTTTGGAAACCTAATCTTGTTCCTCTGGATCCATTCTAGAAAGAAAAAGAGTGTCCTTGCTCATGTCACCTACCTCTCCCCCCTTTGGATCCATAGGAACTAGGAAAAGAATAGCGGGGTTCAGAACAGTGCACCTTTTCAAAGTCACATTAGTAGGCATGAGAATAGCACACTGAAAACGCAGCTGTCCAGCCATGGACATGTGGCTAGGTTGTACTTGGTTAAGGATACTATGTACATCGTGTGGGGTGTGGACCATCAGTGGGTGATCCAAAACAATCTCTGAAGACTTGTGTAGCAACAGCTGGACAGACAACACGGCCCGAACACAGAAGGGGCTTTCTCTTGCCACCGTATCCAGGCGGCCGTTGTAATGAACAACAGGTCTCTGTTTGTCTCCATGTAGCTGAGTCAGCACACCTGTAGCATGTCCTGCATAGGTGAGCTCTGTCTGCAAGGCAGTCTGCAATACTGTACAGCAGTGCTCGGGTGTCTTGTAATCATATATAGGGCCTGCAGTGTGTAACACTATATCACAGGGCAAATTCCCTCCCTGCGTGGACATAGCATCTCCTGGTTGTAAGGGGCCATAATTGGCAAGGTAGGCCTGACACTCTTGGGCTATGACTAGGCCCCCCTTTTTCTCCGGCTCACAGCACCGAAGGGAGAAATTTCAAGCAGGTCGCACAGGGACTCCTCGCCCCTCCTCTCCAGAAACACGGAGATAAGAACTTTCACTGCATTCTTCAGCGCTGAAGGGAGAGCAAAAGCCCAACTCTATACCCCCCTTTCTCCAGCACGTAGCGCAGATAAGGAGAAAAGAGGAGAACTGACAAAGAAATCTCGCAGCGGTCCGCTCCCCCCCTCCCATCTCCTACAAAGTAACAAATTGCAGCAGTTTTCAGACTTAATTTCTACAAAACTTTCCTATGATCCTCCGTGGTCTGGGCGGAGCCCCAAGGACCGCCCGTACGCACACACACGGCAGGTTTCCACCCAGGTTGGATTCTGCACAACACAAACAGGACACACCCACGCTTCTGGAGAGCTCATCCCGTCGCCATTACAGGACAATGGCTGGGACTGCATTTTCATCATCAGTGGCACGGCGGCAGAGGCGTAGCTAGGGTTTTGGTCCAGGGGGGGCGAAGGTTCTGAGTGGGCCCCTAACCAGGTAACCTTCATTACAATTCAGTGATGCGCCCTAATAGTGGAGGAGACCGCGCTGTTACTGAAGATAATCTCTATATAAAGACCAACACTGATATTACCGCCATATGGTCAGTGGTAGATACCAGTCCTACAGAACATATAACAGATCACTGCACAGTTACAGATAATGACTTACCTCTGACGTTCTTTCTGATAGAATTGTTCATTTTTCCCGTCTTTTCCATCTGGCCCAGACCGACATGACAACTTCTTCCAGCTACAACTCATCTGCAAAGATTACAACAAAGACACGTTTCACTTCTCACATTCCAGCACCATCACCATCTATTCCCAACCTGCACAAACTCCTCATCCTACTGATAGCCCAATACTGAGCCGCTGCTGCCGTATGTGTCCCTATTACTGCACCTGCTGTGTGGTTCTCTGTGCCCTCTAAATTCTAAAGCACCCCTCTATAATATAGTAATGCCGGGTGCAAGTGCCCTAGAAAACAGTGCCCACATTTTGTCCCCTAGAAAGTAATAATGCCCTCTGTGTGTGACCCTTTGATAGTCACAGTAACCTGAGTCCCCCTGTAAGAATAAGTGCCCACTTTACATTTAATAAAGTCCCAAGTCTCCCCCACTGTACAGCTCCCCTATACACAGTATGATGCCCCCCACTGTATATACTGACCCGTTAATATCCTCCAAACTGGCTCCAACACTGTATGATGGCCCCGTCGCTGTAATCTCCACACTGAATGATGGCCCTCTAGATAGCCTCCATATAGCATAATACACCGGATAGTCCTCAATATGGTATAATACATTCCCCATAGGCCTCCATATAGTATCATGCACTCCCCATAGGCAGACCCTATAGTATAATGCCCTTCACATAGGAAGACTATATAGTATAATGCAGCTCCCATAGGCAGCCTCTATAAGGAAGGCTGTAAATGTGTCCCCAATCCCCTCCTCAAGGCATAAAAATTACCTCTCATTATACTCACCAATGGCTCTCACCAAGGCATCGCTGGTCTTGACTTAAGATCGCCATCCTCCATTACTGCTTCATCTGTATGACACATCCTACGTCATCCACACAGTGTCACCCATTGCGCTCCTGTGCAGGCGCACTTCTCTCTAGGCTGCTGAAAGCAGAGCCAAGTACTGTAGTGCATGTGCGCTGGGAAAGGCCAAAGGGCGCTGATGACCTGGAAATAAAGCCGGCGCATGCGCACTACAATACTGTGCTCTGACTTCAGCAGGGCAAAGAGAAGTGCACCTGCACGGGAGTGTGATAGAGGACACTGAATGCATGATGTAGGACGCATCTTCCACACGAAGCGGGACAGCGATCACAGGAAGAAAGACGGCGCCGGGTCAAGACTGTGACGCCCGGACTGCGCCATCCGTGATTATAATAAAAGCTCTTTTTTGTGCCTTGCATATGCAGCGCCCCAGAGTCCTGGTCGTTGCAGTACTGTGGCTCCGCCACTAAGGGGAGCCATGGTGCGTTCGATGGCACTGAAGGAGTTCCTCCAATCAGGTATCACAGACACCAATATGTTTCACAGCTGGGCCTCCGGGGGGAGCTAAGGGTGCTATTCATTAGGCCACTCCCCACCATAGTGGGTAAACTGGGGGTCAGGCAGGAAGTTAGTGGAGAAAGCTGACCGGATCGAACGAAGCAACACCTAGTGAGAGAGGGTGTTGTGGAGGAAGAGACAGTAGGGTCTCTGCCAGGGGTGGGATCCTGGCAGAGGCTTGGCATTGAAAGAACGTAACGGGACCGTGCCTGCTCAGAATAGCGGCGGTGCCCTAAGAAAGGATTAGAAGCGAGATAGATTGTGCTGAGTGAGAAACGAAATCAAGCAGAAGGAGAATACCAGCAGGGGTTTTGTTGAAAGAGGCAGCACCTTGCTGAGGCGCATTACCGGTGGCCGGAACGCCGAGGGAGTGGAATAATATACAGCTTTAAGCCATACTCCAAACAGCGGCAGGACAGTCAGTCTCAGGCGGGCTGTCTACCACATATCACCTATGAAGTCTTGGGGGGCAATTGCGGGAGAGGGGCGTCTCTAGGGTCCCGGAAGAACTCCAGGCCTACCTGACAAACGGGTGCCGTTCTTACTGTAACATCAGGAAGGGACGGAAGATTAGCAGAAGATCAGTTAATCGAGTTGTGAGGGAACTTAAGAAACAGACACAACAGTTGTGGGGTACTTTCCGTAAGCACAGCAGGGAAGGACTACAACACAAAGCGCTAAGAAGGAAGGCACGGATTTCCACCTGTGAGGAGAACTCTGGAGGTGCCATTGGACCGGCCGGACTTGCGCAGCCTGGTGGACCGGATTCTGGACTGAGGACCGAGAGATCTCCAGTAAAGAGGTAAAGAGACTGCAACCTGGTGTCCTCGTTATTTACCGCGACCTGCACCCCACAACTGCACCGCTATACCACCGTTAACAGCACCTCTTTGCAACGGACGTCCCCCACTGACAGACAGGGCCACGGACCGGGTCTAGCCACCGTGACAACCCCAGGACTGAGATCCCAGAGGCCCGGCTCCGGGTACCCCTCGGCCCTGCGGCGGTGTGGGGGCGCTCCGCACATAGAGGATTGGGGACATAGAGAGCATTCTAGAACACTATGTTAGGGTGTACAGATGCTGGCCGGACCTTATATGATGACAGGCTCCCACATGTAAAAGCCGTCCTGCAAGATTCCAGACGCTCGCAAACTTAAGAAAATAATCATTCTCCTTCTCATAAGCTAATCAGCAGTAAATAAATGATGTGCGAAGACACTTATCGATCACATGTCAGTGTTCAGTGTCTGTCCAGATTGCAGGATAAACAAGACATACAAGTTTAAAGGGAACCTGTCACCCCGTTTTTTAAAGATGAGATAAAAATAGCGTTAAATAGGGGCAGAGCTGTGCTTTACATTGGTGTCTTTTGTGTGCCTTGATTCCCCAGCTATGCTGCCGAAATACCTTTGTAAAGTCGCCATTTTGGGCTGTCACTCACGCTGGTCTGGTCAAATGGGCGTGGTGACATCGCTGTTTCTTCCCCCAGACCTTGCTCATCTGTCCGTTGGTGGCGTAGTGGTGTGCGCCATCTTCCTGAGGCTGCGCGTGCGCAGATGGAGTGCTCGGCTTCCCGGGGCTTCAGGAAAATGGCCGCCGCGATCTCCATCTGCTCACGCGCGACATCCCGCAGCCATTTTCCTGAAGCCCCGTGCAGCAGAGCACTCCATCTGCGCACGTGCGGCCTCAGGAAGATGGCCGCCCCCACCGATCACCAGGGGAACAGCGCAGATCGCGTTCTTTTCCTTCACCTGGGCAGTGGATTCGGCAGCTGGACATGCGCAGACCACTACGCCACCAACGGACAGATAAGCAAGATCTGGGGGAAGAAACAGCGCTGTCACCACGCCCATTTGACCAGACCAGCGTGAGTGACAGCCCAAAACGGCGACTTTACAAAGGTATTTCGACAGCATAGGTGGGGAATAAAGGCACAAAAAAGACACTAATGTAACGCCCAGCTCTGCCCCTATTTAACGCTATTTTTATCTCATCTTTTAAAAACGGGGTGACAGGTTCCCTTTAAGAACCTTCATTGCTTTATATACTGTGCCTGTATGTATGTATTCAAGGCAACAGATCAGACATATCAAATAGCAAATGACATGTGCCAAGATACTCATCATGCTGTGTGGAGAGTGTCCTCTGGTCCTGGGGGCTGCTCCTCAGGCTCCTCCAAGTCAGATGCTGCAGACATCATGTGCAGGCAGTGAGCTCAGGTCAGTCAGAGGCAGAGTCCCCCTGCGGCCCCGGCTGCTGCTGCTGCTGGAGCTGATCACTTCTCTGCAGCACAGGAGCTTTGAAGCAGAGCGCGCTCAGCCGGGATTGGGTGAGTGGCCTCCCTTCCCCCTCTCCTCCACAGACTGCAGAAGAGCGATCACATGACTCACTCCCTGCACTCTGATTGGAGGCCTTCTCTTCTCTCTGCTGACTCCCTGTGAGTGTTTGTACCGTGCATGTTACTTAACTTACTTTAGCTACATACACAGTACAAACGCAGGGGAAATTACAGATAAACATTGACCGGAGGCAGGGGCCCCTAACGCCGGCCCTGACAGTAGCGTAGCTCCGGGTGGGCCCCCTCAGAGCACAGGGCCCGGGGCGACCGCCCCCTCTGCCCCCCTGGTAGCTACGCTACTGCACGGCGGCCATTTTACAATCTGTAAGATCACAGTTCAAAGGCATTTTATAACCAAACACAGGCTCTGCATTCTCTGACCCTCCCTCTCCATCAACCTATTTTCATCCTTTGTTCTTTAAGCCTCGCGCAACTCGCAGATAAACTTCTTGACTGCCTCTTGCCATCCCGTGACCATTGTCTTGACTTCCACAGCATCCTCATCTAACTTGTGGGGCACAGACTTTTTCTGCTTTAAGAGACGCAACATCTTTTCACAGAATACTATGGTTTTTCTGCAGTAAACCACTGGTAGCGATATCACTGGTGTTCCACAGTAAGGAGCCTCACGTTCGACGTACTAGGAAAAGAGCCTCGCGCTCAATATTTCCTGTCCCTAAACTAGAACAACAGTGATTAACAAACTATCCTACCACGATATTCCAAACAGTCGGGAGGCGGTCTCCTAGTGAGAGCCCTCCACAGAAATATAGGTGGTCCCCTCACGGAACGTCTTAAGTTACCTATCTGGACAGGTGGTCCCCTCTCGGAACGTCTTAAGTTACCTGTCAGCACAGGTGGTCCCCTCACGGAACGCCTTAGTTACCTGTCAGCACAGGTGGTCCCCTCACGGAACGCCTTAGTTACCTGTCAGCACAGGTGGTCCCCTCACGGAACGCCTTAGTTACCTGTCAGCACAATATCACAGAGGCTGCGTCTCCTATCCCTTTCTCTAAGCTGCCCCACACTCTACAACTAGCTCAATTTATCACTCCACTTCACTACTAGACAATAGTCACGGGTAGGATGGTTGGTGTACAGAGGACGCACAGGATGCGACGTCTCTCAGTTGCTGGTTCAGAACGTGGCACAGGATCGCGTTCGATCTCACCACTCGACCGGTCACTCCCCAGACCCAAGGAGACCACAGACAAACCAATAGCGGCTGAGACACTAGCAAGTGTGACACATACAGTGTATATGATCACCACTTACCGTGTGCGGAGGGTGATCAGTCCTCGAGGTCAGCCACTACGGGTATCATCCACAGACATCCAGGCATGGGTCCAGGGGGCCTCGGATCGCTGGCCACGCCCCACGTTGGTCGCGCCAAATTGTCGGGGTCGTTACGACAATAAATCCTTCCTTCACCAGTCATTCCAAATTAATATGTGTGCAAGGCATCTGGTACCGGATAAGAATGAGTCAGACAGGTAGCTAGTTCAAACTTAGTTAATGCCCCGTGCGTCCACACATGTCCGCAACGGTCACACCAACTGGCTTTATTCTAAAATACACAATACTAAAAGGGAATGCAATAGGCGGGGTTTCAGCAGCATACGTCTAGTGCTCAATCTCTCTCTCTGATTCGTCAGAACGTCTCCCGTGGTTACTTCTTTCTTCACATTCCTGAGTTATCTTTTCAGGAGAAATGAAACTTAACTCTTTAGACACTGAACTAAAATAAAAATGAACACTGGCAGCCATCTTTAAATACAGTTACATTTGCAAGCAAGCAATTAGGAAAAACTTATTGTTTCACAGTATAAGAGTATAAAAATACAAAAGTATATAAGAAAATATATTTTCACCTTGACAACACTATGCATAATCTGAAAAAGATTAACCTTGGCTCCTCCTCTGCAGTATACACCCCTGGACGGCGTCAGCCTTCTCCAGTTTTGTGCAAAAGCATTAGGAGAAATGTAACATGAATAACATAGACATGCTTATAAAAAGGCCACTATGTACGAGCTCAAGGAACAATATGAGAACTCAACAGTAACAACAGCCCGTAAAGGGCAACAGGGTGGGAGCTGTGTCCCCCAATTAGAGGCTAAGAGAAAGATTTTACGGTGAGTACACAAAAATCTCCTTTACTCTGTCGCCTCATTGGGGGACACAGCACCATGGGACGTCCCAAAGCAGTCCCTGGGTGGGAAGCAATGGACGAATATTGTGCAGACAGGCCCCTAAACTTGGGGCACCGCCGCCTGCAGAACCCGTCTACCCAGGCTCGCGTCCGCTGAGGACTGGGTATGAGCTCTGTACTGTTTAGTAAACGTGTGTAGGCTAGTCCAAGTGGCCGCCTTACACACTTGTTGTGCCGAAGCCTGGTGCTGAATGGCCCAGGAGGCCCCTACCGCCCGTGTAGAGTGTGCCGTAATACCGGCTGGAAGAGGAGAATTCTTAAGGCGGTAGGCCTCCTGTATGGTGGATTTGATCCACCTGGTAACAGTAGCTTTGGAAGCTGGCAGACCCTTGTGGCCGCCTTCCGGAAGAAGGATAAGAGAATCAGACCTCCGAAAGGACGCAGTCCTAGACACATATATACGCAATGCCCTGACAAGGTCAAGCGTATCACACACAAGAAAGAACAGTATACTGTGCTATAAAAAGAATTAACTTTATTGAACAAACACTACAATATGTAGCCAAATCATTAGATTACATTTATATCAGATACCAATAGGTATTAGTATATGAACACTACTTGATAAATTAGGAAAATACATCAACGTGAGTCTGGTCTACCCTCCATGAAAAAAGTGCACCGTGCTACTCTCAATACTGACCCCAGTGATGTCCTCGCAAGATAGACATCTGAATCCCTAAAGGGTTAAATAAAGACATATAAATA